>NC_134710.1:293648275-293708275 GCF_043290135.1 Rhipicephalus microplus | reverse complement strand
TTTTTTTTTTTTTTGCTGTTACAAATCCCTTCATGTTTCTTATCGCCCTCCTGCCTGGACCAAAACGCTGGTCTGCAGTATGTCTAAATTAATCAATAAAATAAACAAAGATATTGAGTTCATACTTCATCATCTGGCACCAACTTCAGCAATCGTCAAAAAATGCAGATCTGTAGTCTGCTTTCGCTGCAAACAATTACCTTGGATGACCCAGCTTCTCGATCACGCTTTTTCGTGACTGCTATGATTCCTTTACGTGCCCCGCCGCCGTGGTCTAGTGGCTAAGGCACTCGGCTGCTGACCCGCAAATCGCGGGATCGAATCCCAGCTGCGACGGCTGCATTTCCGATGGAGGCAGAAATGTTGTAGGCCAGTGTGCTCAGAATTGGGTGCACGTTAAAGAACCCCAGGTGGTTGAAATTTCCGGAGCCCTCCACTACGGCGTGTCTCATAATCATGTGGTTGTTTTGGGACGTTAAACACCACAAATCAATCAATCAAATCAGGATTCGTTTACGAGAACGTTTGTTGGAGAAAAACAAGTGAATTAGTGAAGATGACACTAATAGGCGCTGGTGTCCGTAAGGGCATTTATTTTATTTTTTTCGGGGGGGAGGGGGGTATTAACACGCAAAAAGATATGTGAAAGAGATGCGGTTCATTGAAAGAAGGAAAGAAACACAGAGGCGCAATGAAATAAAAAAAAAACCTATAGCGCATTGATATCGAAAGTGAGCCATTTTCTAGGAGACCGTAGCCGCAATTGTTCTGGTCCCGCATGCATGTTTTCCATTCACCAGTAAGAAAATGTATATTTTATACCAGTCTCACATGTGTACTTATAACTGGGATCAGTCAGTTCGGATGGGTATTTTAGTCGCTCTCGATGCGCAAATTTTGATGAGCTTCCTTATTCAGAGTTTCTCCTCTCACAGGTAACCCTATCGCTAGTTTCTCTGACAACGTCACAACACAGTTATATTTAATCAATTTCTCATGTTTCTGTTATGTGGTAGGTGACTCACTGTTGGTGACACTTAATCCTATTAACATTTCTCAAAGGCCTTCTTCAGTTCGGAGGCCACTGCGCAAAGTTACTTTCACACCCAGTAGATTAACAAATGGCTAAACGATCCACGTTTCACGAAGTCATTGCAATATGTGACGCTGTAAGTACCTGTTCGTATACTGGCGCACAAGCAAGAAAAAAAATCCGAACAGAGATGGACATGCCACAAGCGCAACTATTTCAGATGCAAGTGTAGAACACGTTAATATGCAGCAGAAAAACATCCCCATTGTGGAACTCCTCATAAAAACTTTTATTCAATTAGCATGCCCCATTTATACAAGTTTTGGAAGAAGTTAATTTTTTAATAAACGGTTGCCTATGTGTTCTTAGTTTTATTATCACTTTTTAGCACAAATTTTCAGCACTACTTTGGCGCGCAAGCTGCTGCGAATGACCCGCCTTCATTGAAATCTGCGGTGCGCCCGCGGGAGCGTCGGCGAAAAATGGCGCCGCGTGCCGCGCGTACGGCAAGCGGGCGAGGAGAATCGAGGAGGAAACGTGCGCGTGGAGGAGAGTGTCGTTACTTTCCCAAAATCAAGGGGTTTTAGCATCGCCAGATCATCACGACGCGGCGACGCACGCTCATGCGTTCATTTACCATGCGTACTTTGCTCCGCGGTGCATGGGAAGGGGGGAGGGGTAGACGCTCATGCATGCGCGCGCTTATCTCGCGGTAAGGAGAATCGTACGCCTTAGGCTTTCAGCTGAAGGACTGTGTTGTAGTTACCGGGCGCACAAGGTTTACTGCAATCGCTGCACAGTCTCCGTTTGCGAAAAGGGTGCGCTCTTCAGAGACAGTGAAGTAACAATAGGTGACCGGTAATATGGGCAATCGCAGGGAACTGTGGGATGCGACGGCTTCCGGTTCGACGCACCACGTGGGTTAGCAGCGGCACGCGCGCATTCTGTACCGCTCCATTGAAAAAAAAAAAAACCTCTGCGTGTGATGTCAGGGCTTTAGAAGTTGGTTTTTCGTTTTTGCTAACCGTGACTCTGACGATGACAAGCTACGAAAGCCATGAACTGTAAGAAAACTTATCGCACTAAACTAATCTACAATGCTTTTATGCTGCTCGGAGGCACTGTCTGTTTGGCTAGCAGATAAGTCGATACAGAAAACAGTTTTCATCATTTCAGGATCGCTGCTTCGGCCGACATCGTCGGCCGATCAGCATCAAGCGCAGCACTTACTGAGCGCATTGAGGTATTTTTTTCTCGCCTTCTGCGCTCTATAGGATGCATTTATTATTCGAAGCCAGATACTTATTTAAACGCTGATACTGATCAAGTTGCGTGGCATGGCGGCAAATAGACAATAAAGTCAGACATGGACGGCGCTGAATAATCTAAACCCTGCGCTTGTTTAACGTACTTCTTCCTTTGAGTGCCGTCTTAGCGCACACTTTGACCAAGATGAACGCAAATGCACTCGTCCAGCGCTTCGTGTAAACTTACTCTTCAATGAAGCTTTTGCCTTTTTTGTCATATGTATGAGTGCAATGGCCGGCGCTCATCTCGTATGGCAAGTAGATTTCACCCGCGTGTCGCCATAATATTCTTGCTTGGAGCGTCTGTGAAATGATTTAATTCTCAATATAATATTGATTGATATGTGGGGTTTAACGGCCCAAAACCACCATATGATTATGAGAGACGCCGTAGTGGAGGGCTCCGGAAATTTTGACCCCCTGAAGTTCTTTAGCGTGCACCAAAATCTGAGCACAAGGGCTTACAACATTTCCGTCTCCATCGGAAATGCTGCCGGCACAGCCGGGATTCGAGCCCGCGACCTGCAGGTCAGCAGCCGAGTATTTTAGCCACTAGACCACCGCGGCGGGGCGCTTAATATATTATTCGCAGCGAATTCATGCGCAAGCTTTTTTAGTGTGGAATACACACGTATCTGTGATAAAATGGTTTTCGCACACTCTGGCTTCAAAGTTCAGTACTGAAGGCTACCTGTCGCGGTGGTTCTCTTCCCATCCGCAGCACACCTCAATTTTTTTTTATTTTATGGAAATCGATTCATGCGTTTGCCTTTCACGCTTGAGTTGGAGCAGCCAACAGCTGAACTACTGACCATTATTTATCAGAACGAAGATAAACGGGCAACCGCGTGCGCAAATCCCGAATGAGCTGAGGTTTGTGGTGAAGCGGTTCACCGTCGTCTACTCTTCTCGAACCGGAAGACGATAGCAGACGGTGCATTCCACAATCCCTCGCTCTTTTACTGGTCACCTATTGAGACACTTACGCGCGTTCTTCTGTTCCTGTATGTTTCGTGCGTCATTAGTGCGTGAGCAACGTGTGGCTTGTTTCAATCGGCTGCCATTCATCGCGTGACGTTCCATTTTGTTCCTATCGCATTCATTGCTTCACTTTTGCGGCAAAGCTGTGACTTTTTAGTTAACAAAAACATTATGAAATTACGTCTACGGTTTTTCATTTTACGGTTGGCTTTTGTACAGCATGAAATAATTACTTCAATGGCCAGAAATCAAGATGTTAAACAGGGGCTTTTTATATGTAGTAGGTCACGCTCAATTTGAGCATTGATTAAAAAAGTGGAGATGTTAGGGCATACGCACCACAGGTCCGTGTAGGCCAGTCAACCCCATAGGTCCAGGGGCACCCCTCATTGCCATCTGAAAATAATTAGCTCGTACTTGGTAATGTGAAGTGTGCATTGAGCCACTGAAAAACATTGGTGCTAGAACACAGCCATCGAACTGACCATGTGCTGGCTGAGCATTTCTCGCAGAGGTTCGGTGTGGTCGGGACCTTTATTATCCCCGGCTCTCGGATACTGAAATGAAATTAGGAAGAAAATTAGCAGTATCCGACAATTTTTTCTTCATTTCATTCACTTTTTTTACTGCCAAATGGCTCACCAACAAAATAGTATTGTGTTTTTGCTGTCTTTAGGCATGCGTCAACGTGTACTTTTTGCGCTGCTTCATAAATATTATGGCTCACCGATTATAGTCCACCAGTAATAAACAAAGTGAGAACTTCGCATAATCAATGTGGCCGAAGACCACCATTTCAAATTAAACGCTTGAAGGGACAACAATTAGGAACGTTGAAGAGATGCCGCTGTTTTGATACGAGCAGCACTTTACCCGTCGTGTGAGATGCATCCATGCCAACCTGATAAATGCGTTATAACTGCAGCTCAGCCAGTGAATAGAAGTTCTCACTACCAAAAAATTATTAGCAGTAAATAAAAACGCAGCCAACGTGTGGGTACTTTACACGTATATAGCAAATGCAGCAAAGGGTGCATGTGCCTGAAAGCACCTAAAAAAATCAAATCCCCAAATACAGAACACACATTTATTCACATACTAAACACGGTTACCTTATTCACAAATGTGATGGTTATTAGTAATCCCATAATACAATTTGTCTGCGTACTTGTTCTTCACTTGTATTGCATCCATTGTCTTTATAGCGGGAAATAGGGCACTAGAGGGTACTGAAATGACACCCTACTGAAGGCGCCAAAGATTACCCTATAATCTACGTTACCACTCACAAGTTCTTAGGGTTTTTAAAATTGCTTCAGTTTTATGTTCTTTCGTTCCTCGTGGGTATGACCCACTTAGTACTCCGCAATAAAAGGGATCGGTCATCCCTCTGTGTTGCCGCCCGAGTCGCATCGTGCAATATCTTAACACCATAGGTGCCTGACGCAAAGATGCCATAGCTGAGCATCAGCGAATAATATGGAATAAATTGCCCTCTTCGCGGGCTTGGGACTCCCTGCCAGTAGTCTATGTACGAATATTCCATACTCACTAATGCGCATTAAATTTTTCAAATGTGACCACACCGGCTCCGATCGATGATAGACTATCTCGCAAGATCACTCTCTTCAGATACGGGAGCGCTTTCGCGATCATTCCCAGCAATATCAAAATGCAAATATATAACACACTGTTCAGCGCTCGCGTAAACTTTTGCACACTTGTGTGGGGAACAACAAAAAAGACTAGATAAAAGACTAGATAAAAAGACTAGATGAAACTGATAAAAACATAGAGTCCCTGACGGACAGAATGTCGCAAGTGGAAAAAGAAATTAAGGAAGTAACAAAGAAGACTAATGCTATGGCTAGCTCCAATGTAAACCTAGGGGAAATTCAAGAAACTATGAGAGCGCACCAAAAAAAGTTGGTGGAACTGGAAGACCGGAGTAGAAGATCTAATCTTGTAGTGTTTGGAATTAAAGAAACCAAAGACGAAACACCCGAGACGCTCAGGCAGAAAGTTATTAAGGAAATAATTGAAGACAAGCTTGGGGTTTGCTGTTCGTCTGTCGCGCGAATACATAGACTAGGAAAGGCGTCATCAAACCGTCCAGTCATCTTGTACTTTCAAAATTGCTTGGAAAAACAAGAAGTCTTACGTAAATCAGGGAAGTTGAAAGGAAGTCGTATATTCCTTCAAAACGACTTCTCTGTTGAAACGCGAAGGAAACGAAAGAACTTGTGGCAAAGTGCTAAAACAGATAAAGAGAACGGAAAGAAGGTTTCCTTAGTGAACGACAGGCTGCGTATAGATAATTCATTCTATGTCTGGAGCGATGCCTCAAACGGACGTGTTTTGTTAAAGCAAAAGGCTGATGTACAGGATGACAGATAGCTATGCCAGGTGCCACAGCAACTGCGCATCCTCTCTCTGAATGCAAGAAGTATTGTAAATGAAATAGATGAACTAGAATTGCTGCTGCTTTGTTACAATGCACAACTTGTTGTAATCTCTGAAACGTGGCTTTCAGACAAAATAAGTAGTGACGAAATTGTACCACCAGGTTACAAGTTGTACAGACGAGATCGAGTTTCAAGAGGTGGTGGTGTTGCGGTTGTAGCGAAAGAAAATATAGCTGTTACTTTCATGGACCAGATTCCAAACCATGAAAGTTTATTTTTAAATGTAAAAATATTGGGTTTCACATTCCTGCTTTGCGCAGTTTATCGGCCACCTGATGCCGCTGATGCGTATCTTGAAGAATTGTATGATTTCCTGTTGCCGCATCGAAATCGTAATGTTATTATTACTGGTGATTTTAATCTGCCCGACATAGATTGGAAGCAATTTAGATCGGAAAATTATGCAACCTGCAATGTTGTATTAGATATACTTTTAGCAATGAACCTCGACCAAGTTGTACAGGAACCAACTCGAGAAAACGCAGTACTAGATCTTTTCTTTATTAGTCAAAAGTTTTCAAACGGAACACTTACCATAGAGCCCGGCATTTCAGACCATAGGTTACTGTTATTTTCCTGGAGTGCTCCACATGCTGCTAGTGCTAGAATTGCCTCATTAGCGTACATGCGTGACTATGTACGTGCTGATGATGAAAGTATTATTGATTATATGGAAAGAAAATTAGTATACCATGACTTTGAAGATGTTCATTTTTTGTGGAAGAGGTTTAAGGAAGTTGTAAATCATTGTACGGAACACTTTGTACCCATGAAAAGAGTCAGAAAAGGGCGTCGCAACCCTTGGATCAGCCGCGAGATCATTCAGATCAAACGAAAATTAAAAAGACTCTGTAAGCAGCATAAGACCGGAACACAAACATTTCGAGAGCTTAAACATTCCTTAACCGCTAAGATTGCCCTAGCAAAGGGAAAGTATTTCAAGACCACACTCCCAGAGTACATTAAGAACGATCCACAGAAGTTCTGGCGTTTTCTTTCCAACCGTAAAGATTGCATAAAAGAAGTTAAACTTGATGGAGAACTAGTGACGGATGAGGCGGTAATAGCCAAGTGCTTTAACGAATATTTTCAGAGCGTATTTATTAACGATAGCGACACTACAGCGACATCTGTGTCCAATTCTTCTATCGGAGATGTTCCCGTGGTGTCGGTGGAGGGTGTTCTGAAAATGCTACGTAATCTAAAAATTAGAAAAAGTGCTGGACCAGATGGTCTTTCTAATGTATTTCTAAACCGTTATGCTGATCAAATAGCAGAATACATGACGAGAATATTCCAAGTGTCATTACAGTCTGGGGATGTACCAGAGGATTGGCACAATGCCAGAGTAGTGCCTATCCACAAAAAAGGTGACAAATGCATTGTAGGAAACTATCGACCAGTGTCTGTCACATGTACATCATGCAAGTTTCTTGAGCACATTGTAGCCGGTGAAATTCTTGATTTTTTAACAATGAATAACATTCTGTCTCAGCATCAGCACGGTTTTAGGCGAGGAACGTCGACTGTTACTCAGCTCGTAACTACAGTCCACGAATTCCCAGCAATACTAGACAGATCTGGACAGGTAGATGTGCTCCTACTAGATTTCTGTAAGGCATTCGATAAAGTTTCACATGCGAAAACTAAGTGTTCTTGGGCTTCCTCAATACCTTGTTAATTGGATTACTGCATATCTGCGAAAAAGATCACAATTTGTAGACATAAATGGCTGTTTATCACCTACTTTGGCAGTTCGGTCTGGAGTACCACAGGGCAGTGTGCTCGGTCCGTTGCTATTTATTATTTTCATAAACGATATAACAGAAATATTACCGGAATCAGTTAGCATAAGGTTATTTGCAGATGACTGCATTATATTCAAAGAAATAAATTCAATTAACGATCACGAAGTTCTCCAGGAATCACTGTTGAAAATATATCAGTGGTGTGGGGACTCTAAAATACAATTAAATGCTTCAAAGTCAGTGCTACTCCGCATCTCAAGAAAACAGCAACCAAGCGTATTCGAATACCGCCTAAATCAGTCAGTGATTCCGCAGGTTACGCAATACCGGTATTTAGGCGTCACACTGACCAACGATTTAACGTGGACGGCTCATATAACAGATATTAGCTCCTCGGCGTTTCGTAAACTATGCGTTCTTAGACGCAAAATTAAGGACACGCCTTCTAATATCAAGCTTTTGGCGTATTTAGCGTTAGTAAGGCCAAAACTGGAATACGCATGTGCGCTTTGGGACCCATATACAAAAAAAGACATTCACCAGCTCGAGAGAATTCAAAGGAAAGCAGTTCGCTTTATTTTTGGAAAGTATAGGAGGCACGAGGCTATCTCAGAGCTAATGCAGAATAATCAGATTACGCCCCTGGAAACACGTAGGAAGATAGCCCGTTTATTTTTCCTGCAGAGCATTCTGTGCAAAAGGATGAATATAACGCCACCGTCATTTCTAGGGCAGTTGACATCAAGAAGAACGCGTCACACGTCGACCCATGCATTGAAGCCTATATTTGCTCGTACTGTTGCTTTTTATAATACTTTTTTTCCGAGAACTATATCGGAATGGAATAGTCTACCAGAGTTCGTCGTTCAAGCACACGATTTTCATCACTGTCTAGAGGAATATTTGTTAGTGAATATATGATTCCAGTTTTTTTTTTTTGTCTGATGTATTGGTTGTTTTATGCGCCTTTTCATTTGCGTCCACTTTGTAACCTTACCTATGAACGCGTTATTGTAGTGCCGCTTGCACATGCAATTGTTCGTCTGTCTATTCAACCTTTTTTTGAGTGTGTAAATTCTGGATACGCTTGTTCACGTTGATGTCGGTGATATGTATGCCCCTCCTGCTTTGGGCCGGCACTCGGCCCGCAGTATGATGAAATAAATAAAAATAAATAACGCTGCCAAATCTGCGCAGAATCCTCACGTTACAGAAGAAATCATTGCGATGCATCGCTAGCATATCATATACTAATCCCACATCTACAATTTTTTCTTCGCTATCAAGTAATAAATGTTTCTTTGAATTATTGGTACCGCTGAATATACTCGTTCTTCTTCTCAAATGAAACTACTAAGAGCTTTTTAAGAAGTTTCTGCCGTTTAAAAACAAATTAGTGATTCTATAGAACCAGAAGCCATGAGAAATAGTTACCGCCATGGCGCACAACTTACGGTAACAAATCATTCGCTTTCAACGTACTGAATTTCTTGAACAAATATAACAAACAAGGTATCGATTATAGCAACATTGGTAAAAAAGTTGCATATTTGTTTACGTCTGAATTTCACTACACAGAACTACCACCTTCTACTACTGCCATTTCATTCACGGTATAATCTAAAAACTTCTTATAAATACATGTGCTATGAACTTATACAGCCTGACCTGCAGGTCGCGGGATCGAATCCCGGCTGCGGTGGCTGCATTTCCGATGGAGGCGAAAATGTTGTTGGCCCGTGTGGTCAGATTTGGGTGCCCGTTAAAGAACCCCAGGTGGTCGAAATTTCCGGAGCCCTCCACTACGGTGTCTCTCATAATCATGTGGTGGTTTTGGGACGTTAAACCTCACATATAAATCAATCGATAAACTTATACAGCAAGCATCTTTGAATACTATCAAACGTCATTATTCTTTAGCACAGTTACATTTCTGTTTCATATTTTGAAAGTGTATGTTTTATGTTTTTCCAATATTTTTTGTTCTTGATTTGCTTGCTATGTGGACAAAAATATATGCCAACACTGCGTAGTGTAAACGGGCTGCCAAGCACATTCAAGCTGCATTTTTGCAGCTTTTCGCCTGGGGTGACCCCCAACAAGTACTGTTGCTTATAAACGTTCCTGAAAATTTTTTGAAACACTTCTGTGTACGGTGCTTTTGCGCCTCGATTCCGCTCCAGTAGTACGCCACGACTCAGAAATGGTGCCACCTGATCGGGTGACACATGCACGAATAGATACTGGTTTTTTCGCTTTACACAGTGACATAAAAAAGAAGTGTGGCTAGTATGGCTGCCAAAATATAAGCGAACATAGCAGAGCATGTTTTCGTCAAACGAGGTTTTAGCAAATTACGTCGATGCTGACCGAACAAGGGAAAGTTTCACGTTACAAATTCAAGCTCTTCTCTAAATTTCTCACGCTCCTCAACGTAAGCAAGTCAGTGTAATGACATATACTACTAAGCCTGCTCATGTATAAGCTAATTCAGGGCGCTCTAAATATTTTTTAGAATTTCATAGCTTTAGCCATTGACTTTACGGTATATCTTTAAAAGGAATTGCAGGTTTTGTGTCCAGATAACGTGCTGAGTAGCGAATAAGGGTTTTTTTTCACGTCCGTAGAGTAGGGTCAATTTGCAACACCACAAATGAAACCCGTGGCCATCAAGTCATTTTGGTACGCTTATCTTCTTAATTTCTCTCTGTGCTGCTGCCGTAACAGAGAGGGCAACAGATAGCTTTTTCAAGCCTTTCTGCTGGGCTGACACCAAAAAACAAACTCTACCTAAACCACAAAAGTATATCAGGCTCGAGCCACATCAACACTCGTATCCTAATGGGTCAGTGTGCTCTTCCCCGCATACTTACTGGTATCATAAAAACATGTCCAGGGGCGCCAGGTTGCCCAGCCGTGCCGGCAAGTCCGTCCCTCCCAGGGTCTCCCTGAAAAAATACGCATGCACTTTCACGTCACACAGACACGCTAGTAGTCCAAAGTGTGTTGGTCAGCATGCAGTGTTTCCAACCCTCGCGAATGAATATTTATAAAGCATGATATGTTGAGTACTGATCGAATATACTATTTCAAGTCACTTCAATTCATACATCGTGAAAAATTATATACTACAAACACCAAAAATGAATCAACGTACTGCTTTAGAGAAAGGTAAGCAACATATGAAATATCATACCATGTCTCTTCTTAAAAACTGAAAAAAAGATTTGTACTTTTATGTTTGTCCAAACCTTTTTTAAGAAACAAATAAAAAGGGTATAATAAAAAATTTGCTCACTTTCGGATTGTCAAATAAAAATATAAGTTCCTCACTATTTTGTGCATATGTATGCCTTTTTAGTTCCTGTATAATGACCTGTCATACATTTCTTTAGATATACAGATGGGTCCACTGCTAAAAGGAACACTTTTATGCGTGGCATGTTTAGTTTTCACTCTCCTGCAAGAGAACATTGCCTTAAATCTGCACAAGACTACTGGTGAATCACAGTTATTACTCATTTTGAGACACTAGTGCTGTACATGAACATTGTCACCTTATCCACATGCTGTTAGAGATCCGGCAATACGAATGGCGCTCATTATAGTGTTCCCTTTAACAGTGGACCATACAGTACTTGTGTCTAAAACGTTTTTTTATTATTTTTTTGTGCAAGTATTGTATGTAATGAAATGTACTAGCAGGTATAACTACTTCCTCTTGCCAGTATTACCTGTGGAGCAGAGGCTTAAACCTGGAGGCTTAAAAAGATTGTTCAGCTTAAATTGAGGACGACGCAGTGGATGATGGAAAAGAAAATGATAGGTGTCACCTTAAGACACAAGAAGAGAGCATGCAGAGTCGGTAGAGCAGAGAAAAAGAAATGGACACCGCCGGGCACGTTGCACGTATGCAGGATAACCACTGGTAATTAAGGGTAACTGACTGCATTCCCCGAGAAGGCAAGTGGGCTAGGGGGAGACAGAAAGTTAGGTTGGCAGATGAGATTAGGAAGCTTGCGGAGATAAAGTGGCCGCAGCAAGCAGAGGCCCGAGTTTACTGGCGAAACCTGGGAGAGGCCTTTTTCCTGCAGGGGGTGTAGTCAGGCTGATGATGGTGATGATGACTAGCAGGTAAGCTATAGGTATAACTTTTTTTTACTTCTGTACAAAAGAACCTTTTTGGTTCGGTCACTAGGTATTGTGCAATGTCTGTCTTTTTTATTCTACATTAAACAAAAAATTGTATGCTGCTCACAAATTTTAGCTGTACTTTTTGCTTACTATTTTGTTCATTGATTGACTGATTTTACGGTAATTCATTGATTGCTTGCTTGATTGATTGATTGATATGTGGCGTTTATTGTCCCAAAACCATCATATAATTACGAGAGACGCCGTAGCGGTGGGCTCCACAAATTTCGACCACCTGGGGTTCTTTAACCTGTACCCAGCTCTGAGTCATGGGCCTACAGCATTTTCGCCTCAATCGAAAATGCAGCCGCCACAGCCGGGATTCAATCCCATGACCTGCGGGTCAGCAGTCGAGTACCTTAGCTACTAGACTACCGTGGCAGGAGTTTACAATTTTTGCAAAACTGGTACACAGGCCTTTCGTCAGGTATTACTATACCTTCAGATTCTGTACTATTCTTGATGCCATTTAACAAAAATAAAAAAAAATTCTGAATATGAATATGAAATGAAGCACATCGCAAATCAAGTTAGAGCAGAGTGCCGTTAGTGCGAGCACAGACCAGCCACTTCCCTGCGCTTCTCTCACCTTGTCTCCTTTGTGTCCGGGAAATCCAGGAGGACCGGGTAGGCCCTGAGGACCCGGAGGTCCCTGAAGAAAAAAGCGTAAATGCGTAGAGATTTTAGAACGTGGTATTAGCAATGCCAATACCTTCCCGCTTAACCACTCTAGTAAAAGACAGCGTTGCAGAACTGCATACAGTATGCCATTATTTATTGCCTATAGCAGGCCCATATCCAGGGAGAGTATCGCAGCCTCCCCCCTTTTGAAATTGAGATGAAGGGGGTGTTTCACCAAGAACATAATAAAAACAGACGTTTTTCAAGGCTTTCAAAAGGTGTTCCTTCCCCCCTCTTCAGAATAAAAAAAAAATGTGAGTTGAAAAATCTGCTTATTGTAACAGCGTAAACAGATGATAAACAAAAACGTGACTATAAATTATTCCCAAAAAGTACGTGAAAAAATAGGTACATCAAAGTCACGTGTCCACTGGTCTTGAAAAAGTTTAAACCAGTAAATGTGAGTTTGTTGCACATGGGTTTTTGTGTGTCTTAGTTTGGCTTTTTGTTCATACGCAATGATATCTGCGTTCTATCAGTTTGCACATGCGGAAAGCTCACTGTGGTTGTTTTTGTAAGTGTCGTTTTCTTGAATAAAGAGATTTAGTGTTGAGTTTAGCCGTGTGTTTCGTGTGCCTTCCTTTCCTCTCCGTGTGTAGTCACTCTGCCGTTTCATTATGAAGTACGACAAACTAGCCCAACTTTCAGTATTGTTTAAGCTTTATTGCCTTTATATTCTTGTACAGTTGTTGATGCTTTCTCTAAGAACGCACTGCCCGGCGTAATTGAAATACACCCTTCCCGGTCAGGTGTTACTGGCTTATACCGGTGTCACACGGGCACATTTAATCGCGATCAATGTCGATCCGGATGAATAACGATCCAGATTAGGTGCTGCTACACGGCCACTTTTAATCAAGATCAGGCGAGATCAGGATCAAGACTATCGCGATCAGCGCATCGCGATCTGCCTGAGAGATCGCGATTTTGCTGCCGTCTGCACCCACTAGCTGAGCTTGTTGAAAGCACAATAAACAAGAAAATTGAGCATAGTTCGATAAAAACGCTTTGAAACAGCTAGTTGTTTATAAAAAAGCAAATTATAAACTGTTTAAATTGAAAAAATATCTAAAATATTGCATATTTTAGGATTCGCATTGACCGCATGTAGTTATGGGAGAAGCAGACAGCAAGCATGCAGACGACATGCAGTCAACCGTTGCCTTCAGCGCTTAGTTCAACCCTCGCTCCGTCGGAGCTGTTGGAGCACCTCGAAGCAAACTGATTATGAGTGTCGCAAGCCTTTCGATACGCCGCAACGTACGCGCACTTCGTGGTCGAAGGAAGATATCTTTGCAGTAATTGACCACTGGCAGGAGCGGCTGGAACAGACTTCAGGCGCCAGAAGTGAAACAGTGGCGCGTACAACGAGATTGGCACTCCGCGGTGACTACACGGCTACGAGCGGGAGCCATCAGAAAAAAAAAGTGAAGGTTAAGAAACTCACACTGCAATACAAATAAGTGCTAGGAAAATTTTATTGAGTGATGGACTTATAAAATTACTATCGAAGTGGCCTGCAAAGTTTTTGACGTTCGAGCGGTTCTTGCACGTATACAATTGCTGATAAATGACTCTATAGATATACCGTATGTCGAGTTTTGTCAGTGGCATGTTTTACGGCACGCAAACGCCACCTGGGGCATTTCATCTGACCCAAGCTCGAACAGGATTAGCTTGGGCCGTGTAGCAGTGGTGATAAAGTTGATCGCGATCAAGAGAACTCATCCGGATTGCCCTGATCGCGATTACAATTGCCAGTGTGACACCGGTATTAAACTTTTTCATATTAATTGACCAAAGGCTGGATAGGATCAGTTGTGTTAACCTACACATTACATCCATTGATGTTCACTATTCAATCGGAAACGCGATGAAAGATTGCTCCTAGTAATACTGCATGGCATGCTGGCTTAAAACATTTAGAGCTCTTAATTTTAGGTTAGGTGTAAACAAAATATTTTTGAATATAAGGGTAGGGTTTTGTAGTGACTGTCATTTAAGACAGCTCCTCAGAGGACGAGCAAGTTATTTGGCAGTGAATAGTAAAAAAGAAAATATTTTTCTTACAGGGTCAAAAAGTTCCACCCCCCAGAAAAATTCCGCATGCTGGATTCATCTGATTGGCGTGCAGGTGCTTCTGGCTGCTAACATCACGCCGTGTAGAGCAACGGATCTTTAGCAATTTCTGATAGAAGCTAGCCTGACGCCAGGATTCCACGGTAAGTATGGCTCAGATCGTCCTGGTATGCTCGGTATATGGTTCCAAACAGGCGCACAAAACTTGAACTTCAGGTTGGTGAACTAAGTTCTTAGAAAACCGCGACAGTCCTAGCCCGCAACAAACGAATGACAGTTAAAGAAGCCAAAGTAACAGGATTGTTCAGTTCAGTAGGACATGGCAAAATACTAGACATAAAGTTTATATTAATAAAGAGCTGAGCTAGTTTTCTTATATTTAGGATAAAGACAAAGCATCTAACCGTGGACACAACAGAGAATTGAGGCACCCCAAATACTCGCAAACCACCGAAAAGGCGCACAGAGGTGGAAAAGGAGGTAGGCACGAAAACTTATTTATGCATACCCAGGCAAATGATGTCAATCTAGAGTTTCCAGAGAATCCAGGTGTTCACCAGATATTACTGGAATATAAGAGATCGCTAACCGGAGGCACACCATCTTATAGATATCTGCATCCTAGAGTATGGAAATGCACATCGAATATCGACAAATGCGCACTTGCGAAGAGACACAGGAATAAAGAAACGCGTGTAATGGTTGAGGGCTGGCATAACAATAATAGAGGTAGCGCATACGTGAGTGAATCAATAATTAACATGCGTAAAGGTGAAATCATTACCCGAATAAGTATGTGTCATGTAGACCCCCCCGCCCTCCCCACGTGCCAGATCATCATCACCTTTTGTCAGGGCATGCGCTAAAAAAAAGTTTACCTTGTTTTCAGCCGATGTGAGCCTTTCTAGTTAGCCTTTTTGAGGTCTTCACTTCTATCTTGAGACAATGCAGATATTTTACCAGACTTATAAGAAAGTTAGACTTCTGTAGTTTTCACAAACGACCTTTATGTCAAGGTGGAAATAGTTTGCCTCAACTAAAATGACATTGGCGTGACTAAATAACAAACTGTCATTAAATAACTATTTAGTTTTGATTTCAGGGCAGTAGTTTACATTACAAAGATTTAGTGTACCTGTTTATAGCATTGCTACTTTTTAGAAACCACAATACTCGCAGGCTGTTTGACATTCGTCTTCGAAATTTAAGGGTGCTACCGAAATTGACCGTGCCCTGCGCACAGGAAACATGGCATCCCTATCACGTAAGACCGTAACTACCGGAACTGTACGGTGCAACGAAGTGAAGAAGTTTTCATTAAGGTGAGCTGGAGCATAACTCGGTAAAAAATTGGCAAATATTGTGAAACACACAAGTATATTTAATTAGGCACCACCCCCCGAACTGTGGAGCTCCTGCCATTCACAATTTATGCAAGAGTCATTCAAGGTGGTTTTCGTGCCATAAAATGCCACTTCAGTGCCATTTTAGAGGCGGCGAAGTATTTTGCCTTTACGTAAAGTTTTTCTGTAAGAGCTAGAGGAGCCTTACGTGAGTTTTAGAAAATCTCTGCATTCTATAAAAAAATTACCTTGTATAAATTTGACAAGGACTACTACTTTCTTAAACTTCAGTTTTGTTATACCAAATGGCATACAACACATGGTTACTTCCATAGAACTAGCGCCACTGCCTCTCTTGCAGATTTCTTCCGATCTTGCGCTCTCGGCATCAGTTTCTCAAATTACTTATTTGTATTTCCCGTTCTTGTGAAAGGTGGTTCGGGAGGCAATCCGAATTATACTAATATGACACCAAACAAGTTTGACCATACAAGGTGTACGTCTTTTGTCCGATGTGAAGTTCCGAAGGCTCATCATTCTCTGTATCTGCTAAAATAGCGGTGATGAGCTCCGAAATGGTTCGAGAAAAATTCACGCACACCTGCATGAGCTAGCTGGAAGCACAAAAGCGTACCTCAACGGGATAGCGGATCCCCGGATAGAAGGGTGGCACTGGTGTTGTTCCTCCGTCCGGATAATACGGAGTCTGAAAAGAGATTCATCAATAAATATACCAACGAAAGTCAATCAGTCAAATAAATATAAAAAAGAACTGAATATTGTTTTATATATTGCTTCATTCTAGTTTATTGTTACATATTATACCAGCAGTCTGAAAACCTTGCACAGATGGCAGAAACTTGTCTTAAACAAACACATTAACGTGGTTTTTCATGAAGCATTTTGTTTTCCTGCGAATGCTTTACTGGTCTTCTTGATCAATATAAAGGATAAAAATGTCTACTAATAGGATCACGCTCGATGAACCGTGGTCTGATAGAATCATGACTTTTGTAGAGAGGAAGAAGATTATGTGCCGCAGTGGGTCACGCCTTTAGCGAGAGGATTCAAGTGCGAGCGTTTCCCCCAAGGACTGTGATTCCTGAGTGCGTTGCTGCCGCCCGCTTTCTTCATCAATATACCTGCTGTGCAAGTACTACTTGTGCCAATAAACCCCGTTTCAGAGTGGTGGAGGTGCGGGATATTTCAACCTGGAACTCCGCAACAGGAAACTACCTGCCATCCCAGAAATGGCTGAAGAAACCACCCAGCAAGGTACGACCCAGCCTCCGATGGTCATCGTGCCCACTGCGCTACGCGTTCGCAATCCACCTTTTTTCGACAGTACCGATGAGCAAGACGTAGAAGATTGGCTGTCGACATTTGAAAAGGTAGGCGCAAGCAACAAGTGGGACGACACATCGAAGCTTCAATATGTACCCTTCTACCTGAAAGAGGTAGCGAGTCTCTGGTTTAACAACCACCACTCGGAATTCCCCACTTGGGGTGCTTTTAAGCTGCGCATTACCGATGTATTCGGTCACCCCGAGGCACGCAAGCTCCGTGCCGAACAGCGTCTACGGAGACGCGCTCAGCTTCAGGGGGAAGGCTTCACAAGCTACATCGAAGATGTGCTCGACTTGTGCAAGCGCCTTGACCCTTCAATGATCGAGGCGGACAAGATCAAACACATCTTGAAGGGGATAGACGACGACGCCTTCCAGATGCTGCTGGCCAAGAGCCCCCGTACCGTGTCTGAACTCGCCACTCTTTGCCAGAGCTTCGGGGAATTGCGCAAACAACGGGTCATGACACGGCGGCCAGCGGCTACCGACGAAACTCTCACGGCATTGACCCTAGGTGGAGACGACAACACAATCATGTCGGAAATCAAACGATATGTGCGCGAGGAGGTGGCCAGACAACTTTCGTGTCTGTCGTATCAACCGGCATCGGAACCCTCTTCTGAGCGTCTCACGCCCACCATCAGACAGGTAATACAGGTGCAGGTCTCTGAGGCACTACTGGCCGTCTCTCAGACAACACCTCTCACCGCGCCAATGACTTACGCTGCTGTTGCTGCTACTCCACCACGACCTCCACTTCGGCCGACTCCCCAGCCTCTACGAGTACCAACGACGCCAGTTCCAGCAACACAACAGCGCTATAACGGAAACCCTTGGCGCACACTTGACAATCGTCCAATCTGCTATGCATGCGGATATCCAGGTCACGTGGCGCGCTTCTGTCGCCGGCGCTTCGCAACGGGCCCGGCTGCAGCACCGAGGTACTCTGACGACTCTTTCGCGGCCCCGTACAACGCGCAACGAAATATGCCCCGTCAATACGACCGTCAATCAGTGCAACGCGACCCGTCCCCATCCGAACTAGACCACCACCCTGCTGCCAACTACTGACCATTCGGTCCCCGTCGCTCATCCTCACCACGCCGCTACCGTTCTCCGTCCCCGCTGCGTCGCCGACCAAACCCCGTAGAGACGGAAAACTGACTGCCGCAGCTCCGGAGGCACGAGCTGCGAAGTCGTCGCATAGTAGAAGTCCTCGGCCGTCCCCCACAAACGTTCTGGAACTGTTTGTTGAAGGTCTACGAACTCTTGCGCTTGTTGACACGGGTGCCGCCGTATCTGTGATGAGTCAAAAACTCTGCCGTTCGATACGAAAAGTAACTACGCCGCCTTCCGACGTATTGCTGAATACCGCGAGCACGCAACCCATTCGACCAGTCGGAGCATGTACAGCGAGAGTAATCATTCAGGACGTCCTGTACCACATCGAGTTTCTCGTGTTGGCCACTTGTTCCCACGACGTGATACTTGGATGGGATTTTTTGTCACGCCACCATGCCGTAATGGACTGCGCTCGCGCGCAGGTGGAATTTTCTGTGTTTTCTGATTCGCCATCTACTGACAATGAGCTCACTCACCTTGGCAAGCTTCTTGTTGCTTCCGACATAGATGTTCCCCCTCTTAGTGCCATCGTTGTCCCCGTCAATCGCACTGAATTTTCCGGCTCTACCATTGTGTTCTCCCCATCTGACGTTTTCAGTCGCCGCCACGGTACGTCTCTGCCATACGCCGTTCTGCCACCTCACCAAGATGCTTCCGGAATTGTCGTTTGCAATCCTAACTCATGCCCTCTCACCTTAAGAGCTCACGAAACACTGGGCTAGGTTCTTCTTGTTGATGACAACGTTATTGTGCCTATTGAGTCCCACGACACTGACCAGCAACTTCAACTGAACGCTGTTACTCCTCCTTTTACGCGGGATGACTACTCCTCGGATATCTTCGATCGTTCCATCGACAGCAAGCTGCCTCTGGATCAACGGAACCGGCTAATAACCCTTCTGCATGATTTCCGTGATTCATTTGACCTTCCTCAAAAGGCACTGAGTCAAACTAACACCGTCGCTCACACAATCTACACTGGAACGCACCTTCCTTTGCGGCAACGCCCCTACCGCGTATCACCCAAGGAATGAAGTGTAATTGCAGAGCACGTGGACGATATGCTTCAGCGTGGTGTCATCAAGCCATCTTCTAGCCCCTGGTCTTCACCTGTTGTGCTAGTGAAGAAAAAAGACGGTTCGATTAGATTTTGTGTCGACTACCGGCGACTGAACAAAATTACACGAAAAGATGTGTACCCTCTTCCCCGCATCGACGACGCTATCGATTGCCTACAAGGTGCCGAATTCTTTTCTTCGCTGGACTTACGTTCAGGTGATTAGCAGGTTCCGATGGCAGAGTGTGACCGTCCCAAAACAGCGTTTGTTACGCCGGATGGCCTATACGAATTCACGGTTATGCCATTCGGTCTGTGCAATGCACCTGCAACTTTTGAACGAATGATGGACGGCGTTTTACGCGGCCTTAACTGGCAGATATGCTTATGCTACCTTGAGGATGTCGTATTTTCTCCTGATTTCCCTACCCACGTCGACCGTCTGCGCACAATTTTTCAGTGCCTTACTAAGGCAAACCTCCAGCTTAACCTAAAGAAGTGCCGCTTCGGGGCTCGCCAACTTACTATACTTGGTCACGTTGTGTCAAAGGATGGAATTTGCCCTGACCCGGACAAACTTCGAGCCGTAGCCAACTTTCCCAAGCCGACTTCACTCAAAGAACTTAGGAGCTTCATCGGCTTGTGCTCGTATTTTCGCCGTTTCGTCCACAACTTTGCATCAATAATAGTCCCAGTTACGCAACTACTGAATGGTCGAGCTAATCTTTCCAACTGGACCCCGGCATGTGACGAAGCCTTCCTTACACTGCACCGCCTACTTACGTCGCCACCCATTCTACGCCATTACGATCCAAGTGCCCCCACTGAAGTGCACACGGACGCCAGTGGCGTTGATCTGGGAGCCGTACTCGCGCAACGAAAGCCCGGTATTCCAGAGTACGTCGTCGCATATGCAAGCCGCGCACTCACGAAAGCGGAAATGAACTATTCCGTAACTGAAAAAGAGTGCCTCGCAATTGTTTGGGCATTGAGCAAGTTTCGTCCTTACTTGTACGGACAGAGTTTCGACGTTGTGACAGATCACCACGCACTTTGTTGGTTGGCGTCGCTAAAGGATTCTTCAGGTCGCCTTGGACGTTGGGCTCTTCGCCTACAAGAGTTCGATATTCGTGTCGTCTACCGCTCAGGAAGAAAACACTCTGATGCGGACGCCCTCTCACGATCACCAGTGAGATCCAGCGCAGACCTGCATTCGGACGCCAACTTTCCCATCGCTCCCATTTCCGTCTCAAGCATGTCGTCTGAACAGCAGAAAGATAAAATCTCTCCATGGATAAAATCTCTCCTCAACATTATTTCCGACTCCTCATCGTCTGCGTACCCACGCGCTCTTCGCCGCCAAGCCACACATTTCGAGATACGGGATGCGCAACTATACCGCAGAAACTACCATGCGGATGGCCGTAAATGGCTCTTGGTTATACCACGCCACATGCGATCTGATATCTGTCCGTATTTTCATGCCGACCCACAACATGCTCACGCTGGTGTGTTGAAAACATATCACCGGATCCGCCAGCGTTACTACTGCCGTGGTATGTACACCTTTGTACAAAAATACATTCGGTCCTGTTCATTATGCCAACGACGAAAGACAGCGGCCCATTCACCCGGATTATTACAGCCTCTACCATGTCCGGCGCGCCCTTTCGACCGCGTTGGAATCGATTTATATGGTCCCCTTCCATACACTGCCACTGGAAATCAATGGATCATTGTCGCGGTCGACCATCTGACGAGGTATGCCGGAACATCTCCACTACCTACGGCTGGTGCACGTGACGTAGCCAATTTCGTTTTGCGACGCTTCGTACTGCGTCACGGAGCACCACGTGAACTGCTAAGTGATCGAGGGCGTGTCTTTTTATCCGAAGTTGTACAACAACTCCTTCAGGCATGCCGCACGGTGCACCGCACCTCAACAGCCTACCACCCGCAGACCAACGGTCTAACAGAGCGCTTCAACCGAACGCTAGGAGACATGCTCGCCATGTATGTCAATTCCGACCAATCGAACTGGGATGTTATTCTTCCGTTTGTGACTTATGCGTACAACACCGCGACGCAGTTAACCACAGGCTTCTCACCTTTCTTCTATATGGGCGTGAGCCATGCTCCAACCTTGACACCATTTTGCCGTATCGTCCCGACGTCTCAGAGTTCAACCCTCTCTCTGAAATTGTGAACCACGCTGAAGAGTGTCGTTAGTTGGCCCGATCATTCCCCTCGGACAAGCAAGCACTCGAAAAAGACCGCCACGACCGCGACCTGCAAGTCGAGACTTTTGCCGTGGGCTCGCTCGTCTGGCTCCGACTGCCCTTCCACTCCCCAGGTCTGTCCTCTAAGTTTGGCCCCAAGTTTCACGGTCCTTATCGCGTGGTCGAACGTCCATCTCATGTAACCTACGTGATCGAGCCGGTCACGCCATCTACAGACAGGCGACGCCTTGGTCGTGAGACTGTCCACGTGAGTCGTCTCAAGCCCTATCACGACCCACTTCTACTTTCATCACCTTGACTTGCCAGGATGGCTCGTCTTCGTCGCCGGGGTATTGTAGAGAGGAAGAAGATTGTGTGCCGCAGTGGGTCACGCCTTTAGCGAGAGGATCCAAGCGCGAGCGTTTCCCCCAAAAGCTGTGATTCCTGAGTCCGTTGCTGCCGCCCGCTTTCTTCATCAATAGACCTGCTGTGCAAGTACTACTTGTGCCAATAAACCCCGTTTCACTTTCAATGTAAAAATTCTAACACTAAGGTGAATATTTCTGAGTTTATTCTAGTTAGTAGTAAGTGGTAGCTAATATTTTTATGATAAATGACGGATATATATATATATATATATATATATATATATATATATATATATATATATATATATATATATATATATATATATATATATATATATATATATATATATATATATATATATATATATATATTATGAAGTCTTGGTAGTCTTGGTTGCGACAGCGTTTAATTGAGGAAAGACCTCGCAAAACGAACGGGCAGAGCCAGTACACAGACGATGACGATGATGATGACCCAGAGTGGCAATGAGGACAAAGAGACAAGCGGATGATGGTGATTGTGATCATGCAGGGATGAGGACGATGCAAGTAACAAATGCCCACACTAATTCCCCCCCCCCCCCCTTGGAAGCGGACACCCTGGCCGCCGTAAGTCAAAGTGACGGGGAACGTCGCGTGAAAGGTTTCATGCGACAAACGTGGACAATCTCTGTGCTGCGGTAGCGGCGGTCTGTTGGGGCGATGAGTGGTGTCACACAATAATTGACCGGCGAAGTCTGTTCTAAAACAATGTATGGCCCGATGAAGCGTGGTTGGAATTTGTCACAGAGACCAGGAGTGCGAATAGGTGTCAAAAGCAGCACCTCGTCACCAGGTTGGAAAAACACAACGCGGTGGGATTCGTCATAAGTGATCTTCCGCTCGTGCTGTCTCGCTTCAGTATTGATGCGAGCCTGATGGCGAGACTGGGCCAGGCGGGAAATGTATTCTTCGCTCGAAGACTGACATGAATTCCCATGGCTGCTAAAGAAGGAGACGTCGAGAAAGGTAGTCGGGGTGCGTCCGTACACGAGATAAAACGGTGAGTAGCAAGCTGTTCACTGAACAGCGGTGTTGTAAGCGAATGTCAGGAATGGTAAAACAGTATCCCAGTTTTTGTGGTCAGGTTGGACGTAAACAGCTATCATGTCTGCAAGGGTTCGGTGAAATCTTTCTGTGAGACCATTTGTCTGAGGGTGGTAGCTTGAAGCTGTCTTGTGAGTAGTTCCAGAAGCGCGGAGTACTTCATTTACCATTTGTGACAGGAACACTTTGCCGCGATCACTAAGCAGTACACGAGGAGCCCCATGACGCAGGATTATGGCGTGAAGAATAAAGTCTGCAACTTCCACAGCTGAGCCTGTAGTAACAGAGGAAGTCTCAGCGTATCGTGTCAGGTGGTCCACGGCGGTCACTATCCATCGTTTGCCAGCAGATGTGACCGGGAGAGGCCCATAAAGGTCAACACCTACAACCTCGAAAGGCATTGACGGGCACGGAAGTGGCTGTAGAGGTCCAGCAGGTGCAGACGTGGGGAGTTTACGACGCTGTCATGGGTAGCAGGAACCGACTTACCGCGCTACACTAGAAGAAAGGCCAGGCCAGTAATAACGACATCGAATGCGGTCAAGAGTTTTTTAGGGGCGAAGCTCCTTAGGGCGTGGGCTTGCGTCCCCTGTAGCCTGTATGTAGCCACCTCTAGTTTAGTTCTTGCAGTGTTCACTAGATGGCGGTACCGTCCCCTGTATGTAGCCACCTCTAGTTTAGTTCTTGCAGTGTTCACTAGATCGCGGTACCGTCTCCTGTATGTAGCCACCTCTCGTTTAGTTCTTGTAGTGTTTACTAGATGGTGGTACTTGTAGCTGATGATGAAAAGATGCAAGATGTTATAAACTAGAAAGCGGTACTTGTAGTTGATGAAAGACGCGAGATCTTATAAAATAGGAATGATGTCACATATGGCGCGTGTCATTGGTTGAAGGCAATCGTTCGATTTAGTGCGGCGACGTACGCTAGGGGAGCGTTGTAATAAAATCCGTTCGCTGTTGGCGCGCGCTCGGAGTCGCCGGATGGATAAGGCTGCACAGCGGAGAGAGCGCAAGGCGGCAGCAGCGCGCGCTCGCAGACAGAATCCCGATGTGCGAGCGCGCGAGGCCAGGGACATCGCAAGCCATCCGTCGTCTAAGAACAAATAAAAGTTGATTTGTGTATATACACACACAGCGTTTCTCACGTCTTTACATGATGATCGACTGGGCGAATTACACGGAAGATTCACAGTTTGCCAATTAATCCCTCCGGAGCTTCGCCCATTCATCATCATTCACCCCGTGAATATGCCGTAATTTTTTTAAAACCAAGATGACCAGCAGTCAAGTCGTCATGGAAGGCTTCGAGCACCTGAAGTCGAAGAGAGCGTGGCAGTACATGAACCCGGCGCTGACCGTCAGGGTGGTAGACGTGGCGGTAGAGAACCCCTGTCCAGCTTAAAGTGCAGGAGTTGACGGCGGAGTCGCGCGTTTGGTGGATGAGAAACTCCCGAAAGGTGGTCCATCATGCGTCTGCAGTATGAATCGGACCGCTGGTGGGAGATAAATGTTGCCTGGTCGTCCGAAAAGGGTTGCGTTATTGATGCGAGCGTATGAACTTTGGTAGATGTGGCGGTTGAGTTCTCACCAACGCTGATATGGGTAGTTGGAAGCGGGCAACGAGATAAAGCATCGGCGTCTCAATGTTTTCTGCCTGACTTGTAAGTTATGTCAAAGTCGCACTCCTGCAAGCATAGTATCCACCGACCCAAGCGTCCGGACAAGTTCTTCAGTGTAGAAAGCCAGCATAAGGCATGGTGGTCCGTAACGACTGTGAAGTGACGGCCGTGGAGATAGGGACGGAACTTCTGGACCAACCAAACCACAGCCAAACACTCTTGCTCAGTTATAGTGTAGTTCTTTTCAGCAGGGGTGAGTACGCGACTGGCATATGCAACAACTTTCTCTAGGGAAGACTTGTCGCGTTGTAGAAGAACGGCTCCTATACCAAGGCCGCTAGCATCGGTATGAAGGATAGTCGGTGCGGCTTCGTCAAAGTGGCAGAGCAGAGGTTCAGACGTGAGTGACCGCTTCAACAGCTCTAATGCCGTTTGACATTCTTGAGACCACAGAAAGGGGACGTTCGAAGCGAGTAGTTGGTGTAATGGAGCAGCAATAGAAGCGAAGTTCTGGATAAACCGGCGAAAATAGGAGGCGAGGCCAAGGAAACTGCGAAGCTCCTTTGGTTTTTCGGGACGCGGAAAGTGAAGGACTGCAGAAATCTTGTCAGGGTCGGGCCAGATGCCATCTTTGCTGACGACATGTCCTAAGACCTTGATAGATTTGCTAGCGAAAGAACATTTCTTAGTGTTTATTTGAAGCCCGGCGCCGGCAAGGCACGTTAGAACTTGATCCAGTCGTTCTAGGTGCTCAGGAAACGTTGACGAAAAGATAATAATGTCGTCCAGGTAGCACAGGCAACTTTTCCATTTCAGACCGCGCAGCACGGTATCTATCATGCGCTCAAAAGTCGCGGGTGCGTTGCAGAGCCCGAAAGGCATCACGTTGAATTCATATAGCCCGTCGGGGGTTGCAAACGCCGTTTTCTGCTTATCGTCTTCATGCATGGGAATCTGCCAGTACCCAGAACGCAAGTCGATGCTTGAAAAGAATTCCGCGCCTTGTAGGGAATCAAGGGCGTCATCAATGCGTGGCATAGGGTACACGTCCTTGCGTGTGATCTTATCGAGCGCCCGGTAGTCCACGCAAAAACGCACAGAGCCATTCTTTTTGCGGACCAAAACAATAGGAGACGACCAAGGGCTAGATGAAGGACGGATGACTTCCCGTTTAAGCATGTCTGCATCGTTTTCTTCTATAATTTTTCTTTCAGTTAGAGACACGCGGTAGGGTCGGCGGTGTACGATAGATGTCCCAACAGTTTGAATTCGATGTGCTGTAGTATTAGTGCGGCCCAGCTTAGACGAGCAAATATCGAAAGAATTTGCATGTTTTTGTAACAATGTGAGCAGCTGCTGCCTCTGTGAATATGTCAATTTGCTGCTGATAGCGGTGGTAAAGGCGGAGGAAGAAACATGCTCACCGAGGCAAGGTTCTTTGGATGCGATGGCCTGAAGTGGCGTGACAAATACAGGCTCGAAGTCAGCAACACGGGCCACAGTAGTGCCCTGTGGCAGTAAGATCTTCTCCGGTGTAGAGTTGACAGCGGTGACAAGTGCCGAGCCATTGCAAAAACGAACGACACCGGACGGAAGAACTATACCTTTGCGAACGCAAAGTGGTGACGGTGAGACCAATACATCCCCGTGATAGATGTCGTTGGACGTAATGCTGACAATTTGCTCTTGTAGTGGCAGCAGTTCGATGTCTTTCGCAGCGACCAGACGAAGTGGCTTCTGATTGTCGTCGTCAAGCCTGTAGTCGGTGTCAGCGAGGTGAACGACGCGTTGTCCACAACAAATCGCCGCGGAAGCAGATGATAGAAAATCCCACCCTAAAATTAGTTGGTGAGAGCAGCGGGACAGGACAGCAAACTGGACATGATGGCGGGTGCCGTCGATGAAAACACGCACAGTACAAAACGCGGAAGGGCGAATGACGTTCCCCTGGGCAGCAACTAACGTGGGGCCATCGTAAGGCGTCATTACTTTCCTTAAATGTTCACACAAATCAGTACGTATCACACACAATGTCGCACCTGCGTCCACCAAAGCATCGACTCGCACTCCTTCCACTTCCAGAGAAACCATGTTACACGGGCCCGATGGAGGAATTTCAGTTCTAATTCCGAATGCAGTTTTTTCTCCACAAACTGCATCACTTAGTTTTCCGAATGAATTTCAGAGGTGAATGAGGCGGGCCGAAGTGGAGAAGTGGAACGGCGGAAGGGCGAAGGCGAGCGGCGTCTTGTGTTTCGGCTGTTTCGTGGTGCAGTCGATGCAGGAGGAGATGGAGAACGGTGCGGGGGAGACGAATAACGCCGACCTTGATAAGACGCCCCGGCATACAAATCCCGTTCACGCACGTCGTTCCGACGCTCATCTTGCTGGCGCTTTCGGCAGAAACGAGATATGTGGCCGCGATAGCCACAGTAGTAGCAGACAGGGCGAGACGAGCGCCACGGTGGGGAATAGAAGGCATTCGGGGCACCTATAGATAGCGCGGTCAGGTGAGCCGGAGGGTCAGGGGGTACGGAATGGTAGTTCACCGGGGGAGCGGCAGCAACTGACGCGTAGGATGGACGCGGCAATGTCACGTGGGCGTCGCTGGGAGGCACGGCAGCCACTTGAGGGTACGTGGATACAGGGTGAGAAGCAGGTGGCTCTACGGGCGCAGAGCCAGTCAGGGATGTAAGTTCCTCCCTGATGATGTCACGTAAGGGCATTTCCGAAGGCTGTGTAGATCGTGGTGTAGGAGGTGTGAAGCCCATGGACCGCAATTCTTCACGTATAATGTCCCGGGTGAGGTCACGCAGATGGCCATCTGACCTGGAGTGGTGGTCGCCAATGTCCGGTTGAAGGCGAACGGAGTCCAGCGCATCAAGGCGCTGGCATGTCGTCACGACATCAGCGATGGTAGCTGGGTTTTGCACAGCAAGTGCATTAAAGGCAACAGGCCCAATGCCTTTCAATATGTGGCGCACTTTGTCCGATTCCGGCATGGATATATTGACACGCCGGCACAGTGCGAGGACATCCTCGATGTATGAAGTGTACGATTCACCGGGATGTTGTCGGCGAGTATCAAGTGTCCTCTTCGCGAAGGCGGATCGAATGTCCGGGGTCCCAAAAACGTGTCGCAGCTGCTGCTGAAATGTAGCCAAGTCGGGTAAGTCAATGACGTGGTTAAAATACCATGTCTTTGCGACTCCGGTCAGATAAAAAGGGACGTAACGCAGTTTGGCGGCCTCGTCCCACCGATTATCGACACTTGCGCGGTCGTAGTCGTCGAGCCAGTCTTCTACGTCTTCTCCACGACGACCAGCGAAGAGCGGGGGTTCCCGCTGATGTCCGTGTATGTAAATAGGAGGCGCAGCTTGCGTCGGTGCGTGGTTGATGACATCAGTGCCGGTAGGCTCGGTCTGGGACATGCTGCCTGACAGTGGGCGCAATCGGCGGCCTGAACGAAGCTCCAGCGGGTAGAGCGGGCTGCGGGAGGTAAGAGGACTGAAAATCCACCTCCACCACGTATGAAGTCTTGGTAGTCTTGGTTGCGACAGCGTTTAATTGAGGAAAGACCTCGTAAAACGAACGGGCAGAGCCAGTACACAGACGATGACGATGATGATGACCCAGAGTGGCAATGAGGACAAAGAGACAAGCGGATGATGGTGATTGTGATCATGCAGGGATGAGGACGATGCAAGTAACAAATGCCCACAATCAATATATATATATATATATATATATATATATATATATATAATGAGATCTAACAATCATGCCAAGGAAGGTATATATATATATATATATATATATATATATATATATATATATATATATATATTTATATATATATATATATATATATATATATAATGAGATCTAACAATCATGCCAAGGAAGGTATAGGGGAGGTTAATAAAAGTAATAGTAATGTAAATGTAAAGAAGAAAACGTGAACGAAGACATAACTTGCCGTGCTGGCAGCTGACTAGCAGATAACGAGCTGGCAGCTGAACAATAATCTCTCGTACGAAACATTATTGGTCAGGTGTCAGCACGTAATGAGTTCATTGGCTACGTGACACCAAACAGGCAGATAGAGTGTTCCACACTCGCCGTCGTGGCTACTAGACGTGCGGATTGATGCTCCCACGTCTAATGCACATATATAGCCGATAAAGTGGACCGGGGGGATCGCCATGGTAGCTCAGTTGGTAGAGCATCGGATGCGTTAATCACTGGTTCGGTGCCTGCCCACGGCAAGTCATCTTTTCAGCAACTTTTCTTTCTTCACATTTACATTATAGTTACTTCTAGTAACGTCCCTTACGTATAACTTTCTTCGCATTATTGTCTCTTAGATCTCATTATTATTGTGTCTAACAAAGAAAACTAGCCCTTCAATGTACACTTCTTTCTTTCACGATTATCTTTAATCCATGGTATTCCTCTTTGAAACAGAGAGGTGGCAAGAAAATCAACTAGTTATTTTAATAACAGGTGTCAGTTCATCACCGTCTAACATTCTGGCTATCATTTTTTTTCTGTATGCGAGCCTCTATTTATACGCTTACGTACACCTATAAACACTGATCCAGTTAATCGCATTCCTGCTTTTTTTTCTTTCCATACTCGAATTTTATCTGGCCTCTGGCTCATCTAAGCCACCGTAGTTAATACGTGGGTCATTTGAAAAGTAAAGACCATTTGATCTCTGACCCGCAGGTCGCGGGATCAAATCCCGGCTGTGGCGGCTGCATTTCCGATGGAGGCGGAAATGTTGTAGGCCCGTGTACTCAGATTTGGGTGCACGTTAAAGAACGCCAGGTGGTCAAAATTTCCGGAGCCCTCCACTACGGCGTCTCTCATAATCATATGGTGGTTTCGGGGCGTTAAACCCCACAAATCATCATCATCAACCATTTGATCTCGAAAAAAAAAAGTCAAAACTTTGCCGGAAAAGCGAAGCGATGAACGCAATAGCAACAAATGGAAAGGCCACGCGCAGAATGGAAAGCAGATCGAAACACGCCACACGTTCCTCACGCACAAATGACGCACAAAACGTACTCACAGGTACGAATGCACGCGAATAAGCGTCTCATTGGTTACTTTGCTGTGTCTGAAAAGCGCGCGCTTTTCGCAAATGGAGACTGCAGTGATTGCAGTGACCTTTGTGCACCCGGTAACTACAGAAGAATCGTCCCGGGTAAAGCCCGAGGCCAGCCAAAGCGTACGGCCTTCCTCTTCTCGCCGCCGCGAGACAAGGGCGCGTGAGGGAGCGTCGCTCCCCTTCTGTAAGCCGGGCAAAGTACGTGTAGAAGATTAAAGCGGGCGCTGCCGCGCGATGTGGCGATGCGCGCTCATTGCGCCATCTAGCTGGTAAAGCTAAAAACACAGTCCCCCCCCCCCCCCCCCCAAGATGCTCGTGAGCAGCGGTAAGTGGTAGATATAAGTAGCTTTCCGTTTGAACGGTGAAGGATGTGCTCTGGAGTGGCTCAGTGGTTAAATGCCTCGCCTTCATGACGCAGAGGTCCTACGTACGATTTCACGTGCTGGAGTATTTTTTTTTCTTTTTTACGTTTTCATACATAGAGATACGTATACATATACGGTGCTTGACATTGACGCCCACGCCGACCCCGCCACCGACGCGATGGCAAAATCCAGCCTGGAGTATCCATATAATAACTATCGCAATAAAAAATATTTGCTATAAAACGGAGCTGAATATCTTGCGAAAGTATACACCACAGCACTCGCAGTTGTGAGTAGGTCTTGGGGTGGCATGGCAAGTTGAGCATAAGTTATAGACTGTTGCGTGAGCCGAGCAGTGACGGCGGTGTACATTAGAGGCGCTGCTGGCACGCTACCTCTTCACGGACGAAGTCCTTGATTGTGGAAATGAGTGACTGCTTATCGGTAGGACGGGCAGCTAGCTGCAAGCTTGCGAGCGTGTCTGGCGTCATGAGGACTTGACGAGCAATCGCGCGCTGCCTACGCAACTCGTCCAAGCTCTGACAGAGGGAGACGAGTGAAGCGATTGTGGTGGAATTTCTCGCCACCAACATCTGAAAGGCACCATCCTCGATACCCTTCAAGACGTGCCTGATCATTATCTTTCTCAGGCATGACATAGTTGACGCAGTTGCATAGATTCAACACATCCTCGATGCAGCTTGTGTATTTCTCACCTGGTTCTGCGCACATTGACGCAAACGCTGCTCGGCGTGAAGCTTGCGAGCGGCAGGTCATCCAAAGACGTCCGTAATAGCAGTCTTGAAAGCACATTACGCATAAATGTCAGCTTCGTGGTTATTAAACAACAGCTGCGTGATGTCCGCGAGATAAAACGTGACGTAGCCCAGCTTACTTGAGTCGTCCCATTTGTTACTGGCGCCGACTTAGTCGTACCTCGCCAACTAATCTTCCACATCCGATTCAGTGAAGCATGTGAAGATAGGGGGATCTCGTTGAGGATACATGGCACCGCAAGTGACATTGATGGCCGAAGGTGCCACTTAGAGAGGAGTCTCGGTCGCCATGCTGGTGTCATGAAGAGGGGGGAGCTTACGGGAGCGAAGTTCCAGGTTCGCACGGGGAGTCCACACACCTCCACCAAATGCCACTGGATTTGTTAACGTAGAAGGCCGAAGAACGTCAGCAGACCCCACATCCAAGCAAGCGCAAGCTCGGGTCGCGCGTGTATACCACCGAGGCTGTGGCTTGCTTTCCTACACCTGTTTCATCGGCGTCTCGCATTGTTCACTACAGGTGCTAAAAGTTTTTATTGGCTGGTTTCAAGTATGACTCTACTTTCTTTTTATACATGATCACCGTAAACATTTAAACACTTTTAGTATGCACCAGTTTCTTCAGTTCTTCTCCACAGAAGTTCACCGTCTGCGAATTTTTCGCTGTTTAAGTTGGATGGTAAGCATTTTTGGTATACAACTTGCACACCCGTTCAGTTTTTTAAGCTTTACCGTTTCAATCTGGCCAATTGTAGAACGTTCAAGAAAAGGAAATTTACATGACAGATTACAAACTGTCAGTCATCGATCTAAAGGTCATTCTCGGTCCAATCTTTGAATAGTTCCACTGGTCTTAATGCTCAGCCTACTACTCCGCTCATAGTAGTGAGAATCGCGTGACCATTTGTGCAGTATCAGCTCCACCTTCTGACCATTCATTCATTCATCACTGTAGATTCATGAACTAGGCACGGCTGCCCAAATTTCAGAAGGTCATGATCCTTTCCCTTGCGAAAATCGAATTACAACTCGCACTTCCCTGCTGGCAGGAACGACGATTCTCGCGGGCATTTTCATCTCCGTTGCTCGTCAAGTAAACGACCAATGTGCCAGAACCATAACTGCTGCACCTTGCTGAAGAATGAACAGATGGCCCTGCACAATTATATATTTACCTATTAGCAAACGGTTCTTGCTTTTCTACTGACCCTCGTGCATTCATCCGCTTGAAAGTTTAGCGCCTCTGAAATACTGATGCTATCTAAGGGTCTTGGTGCTTGGTGTCGTGGATTATCTGATGATGCAATTGCAATGTTTTGAGCATTTTCCGAACTTGTCTTGTGGCAGACAGATGGCTGATCCCTCTGGGAATGTTTCCCTCGATACGTTTTTTTTTTTTTTGCTCATGCACCAAGCTCGGGTTTTTATAGGTAATGTCTTGCTCATCGTTATGTGTAGCAAACTTTTTCTTGGTCCTTCTTTATAGGCTCTGTTGTAAATATTCACGGTTCATCCGTGTTTATCCTTCAAGTCAATTTACTGTTTCTTTCATTTTCATTTTCATGACTCATCCGCTTACACTTTGTCGGTAATTACCCTGTGCGTAGTTGGTGCCGACTTTCTTGGCATCGTCACCGGGTACGTGTCTGTGCTGTGTGATGCAAGCATTTGAGCACTTTAGTTCCACTTCCCTTCACACACGTTTCTGTGTCTGGCGGGAAAAATAGTTTTTTGTTGAGCGCTTTAAGAACTTCAGACAAAATCGGCCCCATATCAACCATCAAAGTTTAATTCTCGCTTCACCGGGTGCCATCAATGGTAATCTTTCCATTGTGCTTTAGTTGAAGCCCAACATCGACAAAACACGAATTGATGCTGGTGACGTGATCGGAGGGGGAGGACTAGTTACCACCAGAAATCGTAAATAAATCGTGAAGGCCTAAAATAAACCAGGTAAACAGGACGGTGAAAGTTCACAGCAAAACTTTGCTATTCATCTTATTCAGTCTTCAGAAAAAGGAGTGTCTGCTACCTAAGCTAATGCTTTTGATCTATAGCGGCAGAACAAAAGTAGGTAGCTGTGCGAGCAAAGTTCGTTGTGGTCAGTGGTGTAAATCATGTAGGGAGGGGGTCTATGGGGTCATGACCCCCTCTGAGCTCAAGCTGAAGGAACAACCCTTGCAAGGGCCCTTCCTTAAGACTTAATTTTTTAAAAACCACATGCCAAAATGACTTGACAATTATGATAGCACGTTTAACTCTGTTAATATTTTTGTAGCGTGTACCTATGTTCAGTACCCGCCAGCTGTGTCAGGCTACGGAAATCTCTACTGCAACTAGATCGGTTTCAGAAAATAGTCAATAGAACAATGCAAATGCGAAAGCTGGGAACTCATATCATTGTTTGATTTAGTTTGAAGCAATGGTAATAATTTTTATAAAAGCAAAAATGAAACCAACAACATTTATGAAAACGAAAGGACGCCATGGCATGGTGTGTCCCCCTATGTGATTTTTTCTGCATTTACGCCGTTGGTTTCGTTAAATATTGAAAGTAGCATAACCGCTCTATCTTCCATATAGATTGTTTTTGTTGTCTCTGTAGAAATATAGAAGATAAAATCTTTGAATGACATTGAACAAGTTCTTGTAGCATCTTTCGCCTACTAAGAAACTCTGCATACTCAAAGTGAATTTTTGTTTATGATGATGCCTTGTTAGATTGAAACACGAAATAATTGGACTACCAGCTTAGCCACTCCCTAGCTTGTTTCTATCACCGTATGAGCTAGTTCGTAAGTGAGGATGTCAACGAGTGAGTGAGTGAGATAAAGCTACATGCCGTTTCGTTGTGGTAGGTTCCATCCGGCCGTGATTCCCTCTCACCAGGATCGGTCCGGTTGAGGAGTGGGTCCCCGTAGTCGGCATCTAGTGGCGGCAGTGGTATGGCGCACCCAGGAACGTACCTACTGCACAACTCGTAAGCCGCGTCTGGAGCGTGGACTATAAGCAGTTGCTGTAGGTCTCCCTGCAGAGAATCGTGACAACGAGTATAGCTGCAGTCACGCTCTGATAAAATAGCGCGAATCTTTCTATTGTGCGCGTGCCACCAACTTAGCGCATGAGCATTTTTCTTTCAGGATAGTTCATATTCGAATACAGTATAGCAATTTTTTCCCGTCACGGAGGTTCAGAGGTACGCGTTTTGCATGCGAGCCCAAGTTACCAGCTTCAATACGGTAGCTTTTTCAGCTATAATCTGAAAATCTGAAAAAAAAGCGCTATAATTTAGTAATGTTCGTCTGTTAAGATGTAGACTATGAGTCCTAGGTAATTTGAACTACCTTCTGAAGTGCTCCATGTCATACGTGCGCAAGACTGAAACTTGGTTTATTGAACAAAGATAATATACACCACCACAGTACCACGTATACCCATGTATACCACAGCAGTACCACAGTAGCTGTGTCACACTTGTAAGCACACATGGTCATAAGCTTAAAACATCTCCTCTCCGATGGTCTATCGCAGCCTTATTGTAGGGAGATAAATTACATTGTGAACCTGCAAAATTATTTCTTGCTACTTAAAGCAACCTACTGAAAGCAACAATACTCAGAAAAAACACGTGCTCACTATGGGTCACTCCATCTACTTGTGAGAACGTGAACGGTACATGGGCGATGACACCACAGCAAACAAAACATTAGGAGAAGCAGCACGTAGAACCACTATTGCGCAGAATCACTGGCAAACGGTTCTTGCAAGAAATATCATTTGTAAGTCCATGGTTAGGTCATTATAAAATATGGTGACACATTGCTTAACCACAGATGCATCGTACTATCAATAGGTTCGCCTAAAGTTGTCTTTACAAGATCAGTCAACAAGCACGCTAGAATAAAACTGGAATAAGCGTCTTAATTTCGAAATATTCCAGTTATCGCGCAGCCCCAGCAGTCTTAGCAGGCAGATTCGTGTAATTCCATTTCTATACACGGTATTTCAAGAAATGTGTCCAATATCCTTTAGAAATCACAGAACGGAGGTATCTGCGTGCTATTTGCGGCACTGCCTTTACTGTGGAAAAAGGCACCTTCAGATAGGCACAAAAAAAAATTGCGGCAGTAATTATAGCAAATTATACAATTACTTTTTTTTTTACCAGTGGTAGTAGCTGGTCGAGTCAAATAGGCAAATTCAAGCCCTTCCTTCGAATAGTCCATAGCCACTTTGAAATTTGGGAGAAGCGGCCACTGGTAATCACCGCGGAGCGATGAAATTTGGCCAATTTAGCTAGCGAAACCAAAACCGATGCACCAAACAGCGCATCTACCATTCACTTCGACAACACCTACAATGACGACACTGTTTCCCTCGCATTAGGGTAGAAGACTAAGCGAGTGTCAATAAGCGAAGTGTGGCAGCTTGGGCTAGTTGGTGTGGCATGACGATAGTTATAGTGCGAGAACAAAACGACGACACAGAGATAAGAAGGACCTTCGTGTCCGTCTTGTCTCTGTGTCGTCGTTTTGTTCTCGCGCTATAACCATCGTCGATAAGCGGCCTCGAAGTGAAGTGCCCAAATTGACGGTTGATAACGGCGGTTGATGACGGTCAATAATAATAATAATAATAATAATAATAATAATAATAATAATAATAATAATAATAATAATAATAATAATAATAATAATAATAATAATAATAATAATAATAAATATTTATTGTTTATTATTTGTTATTATTATTATTATTATTATTATTATTATTATTATTATTATTATTATTATTATTATTATTATTATTATTATTATTATTATTATTATTATTATTATTATTATTATTATTATTAAACTTTTTAGGAAGAGGAGAAACGCTGAAGGCTTGACTATTTATTGCTCCTGCCCCTCCTAAAAGTACACTTAGGCGATTTTACAGCAGTGCACATCAACAGCCTAATTAACAGCGTAAACTAACAGAAAGTGAGTGTATAAACATGAAAGGATAAAAAAACTGATTTGTCAGCAAAAATGCAATGCATTTTCATTAAAAATAATGTAACAAGATGACATTCCAACAATTTACAACGCAGAATTTCAGACAATTTGATATTTACGAAAAATTAACCACGATAAACGCCGAGTTTCCGTAAAAAATATAAACTCCAAAAAAGATGCTCTCAATTTCAAAAATAAAAACTTCCAGAAAACACGGAGCCCTAACTATAATGTACATGAAGCGTCCAAGAAGCGCTAGTGCAGCCACTAGCATCACCACACCTGGAAGGGATCGACAGTGATGTTCAAAGCCTGTCCGACTAGAGTGACTCCCGAAGTGTCGACAAGTACGTCGTCGGAGCGGGCCATCTCCTCAGTCTCGCGCACCACGCAGTCCTTGACTAGGGTGACTGCGTCGCCTTTCACGCTCAGCCCCATACGATGCCACCTGCACTTAGTGTCACAGAAGAAAGTCACTCTTCATGTGCCGGCCCTGCATCGCTTCGGTATCTCGCAGACAAAATTGAAATTCTGCAATACGTGCACGAGAAAACATTGTGAGAGCTTTCACAAAACAAGAGTGTTTGCTTATGCCCCCTCTGTTGTCAACCGCACAGAATAGGCGTATAAAGAAGAGCCTATAAGATGATCGCAACCTGACAATGCTGCTTCGAGCATCTGCCTATCAGTCGCGTTTCGTTTATCAAGGACGCCTATACCGTTGCAACGGCAAAGTTATAAGTTGTAAACGTCGGTTTGCTTACAGGTATCGTTACAAGTATACGAAATTATTCATAGACAAGAATTTTTCTCAGCAAGGCGTCTAAATGAGAATAAGCCAGCATAAACTGAAGTTTTCGACAGTGTTATTTATACACAGGCAAGGTACCTTTCGAGAAGATACCGGAAACCTTCTGAGATTGTTTTCGTTCTTAGAATAGCGTTCCCTATTTAAGCACGATGACATGCAACGAACGCTCTTAATATAGTGAAACTATTGCACACGAACAGAGAGATGGTACAACGCACGCAGGTGTGCTTGCGAGTGCCTGTGTGCTAGTTGTACTGAAGGAAACATCCTTTTTTTTTGTAATTTCGAAAGCCTTTCTTTAGACATAGTAATTTGTTTTATCAAGTATAGGCATATAAATTTGCTTCACTTATGAATTCGCACTGTGAACGGTTAGACTTCATAGACGTGATGACATGTACGCGTAGTTCTAATCACAATCCTGACTGATGTTACGTCTCAGTATATAAACATGCAAATGTACAAGATAATAACAAAAACAGTAGAATGCATTTCTCGGGACACTTGCTTTCCGTCGTTGAAAGGCTCAGTGAATACTGCCGAGTAGACGGTGCTTGCGTTGCTACTGTCGGACCGCAGCGCGAAAGTCAAGTTCTCGCCCACGTGCAGTGTTAACTGCTCCTCGTCGTCCCAGTCGTAGACGGCGAGCAGGTAGCCTTGCGTATTCTGTTGCATGCGAAACGTGGCCAGCACCGAGAAGTCTCGCGGGAAGCCGTCTGCAAGGCGTTAAAAAAATAAGCCATTTCATATGATCTTCCTCATAGAAAAAGAACAGTTGGGTGGGAAGCCGGCAGTGGGAGAAGCTTATTTGCTCATAAATGGAAACGTCGGCGTTAGCAGCGCACAAGACTGAACAAGTTGTTGACTACACTAGCCAGCCCACTAAACAGTTTCTAACGGGCGCTTTTTTGACGAATAGCATATATCGAAGGAAAAAAAAACAATGAGACAACGTACGCACGCATCACACAACCGAAATTATAGTTGGACGCAAATATGAACCAAGACGGACAAAGAGAAGATAGCGACAAATAATTATCAAACTTTTTTGTGTCGTTGCATTTTCTTACCTTTATGTGTTATCATGCGTGTGATTTGAGCGAAAAATTTACAGCCACATGACGTAGAATCACCAGACAGATACGAACAGGACGTATATACAAGCTTTCATGCATAGTGAATATAGAACATACATACACTGAACATGAGCTGTCAGCCCATGTTAAATAAGCATAAAACATGTTTTGTCTGTGCAGTAAAATTAGCTGAAGACCAGCATTTTTACCGTTTTTGTTGTGTATGTGTGCGTGCGTGCGCGCGTGCATGTGTGTGTGTGTGTGTGTGTGTGTGTGTGTGTGTGTGTGTGTGTGTGTGTGTGTGTGTGTGTGTGTGTGTGTGTGTGTGTGTGTGTGTGTGTGTGTGTGTGTGTGTGTGTGTGTGTGTGTGTGTGTGTGTGTGTGTGTGTGTGTGTGTGTGTGTGTGTGTGTGTGTGTGTGTGTGTGTGTGTGTGTGTGTGTGTGTGTGTGTGTGTGTGTGTGTGTGTGTGTGTGTGTGTGTGTGTGTGTGTGTGTGTGTGTGTGTGTGTGTGTGTGTGTAAGCTAGCCAAACCAACCACTTTAAGTGAGCGCGTTGCATTATAGATGGGTTGCACTGACGTCACTAAAACCACACCGTTGGAGCACCACCACCGAACAACGTGATGAGACTGTGAACTTTGTGCTGTCATGTTTGATCTTTGTGCTGTCACGTATAATCACTGCGTGATTATACTGCCTTAACGTAATCTAAGCAGCCGTGTTGGATCCATATTCTGCGTCAATAACGTCATGTGCAAGCTTTCAACGTCTCCATAATACTTTATCTCTGTTTATTTGTGTCTGTGCATGCATGTGTTTGCGTTCCAGGGAATATTTCTTCAACGCCTTGTCTAGCTAAAACACACAAATGTTGATAAAATATCTAGTTGGCATTCAGTGGAACGCACATGGAAATGCTTCCACCGTGGACACCGAGAGGTTGGCTCCGGCCAAAATGCTGTATGCTGTGTCTGGACCCAGAAACATAGGCGTGCCATCGGAGTCCAACCAGGCTGGTCGTTGATCGCAGATACCCGGCCGCACCTCGACACCCGGAGGGAGCAGACCCAGGTCAACACGGCCAACCAGGTCGACAGTATCTGGACACACAATCCCAAATGTGACTTTGTGATAAAAGCCTACTAGCGCTTCTTTTTTTAGTCTCGTGAAGATCGCACTAGACTAGGTAGATGGTGTACGTACTATATTAGCAACGTACGTTCTAACCGCATCTACTATACGCATCATGTCACCACTTCAACAGGGTTCTGTGATGAGGGTTCATTTGTACACCAGTGCTTCAGGAGACCACTCCCTTAATGTGCTCTTATATACTAGTTATTTGAGTTCTAATATGTAGCTCAAGGAAATGAGCAAAGTTTAGTCACTCTGACAATATAATCTCCGTGATAACCTATCCTTTCGGGGCGCTCGTGTACACTGCGCTTCCACGGGCCAAAACCACGAACAATATCCTTGTGAGGTACACCGTAATGGGGAATTTCCGGTAAAGTTGGTGACCTGGAGTTCTTCAACGTTCTTCCCTTCAATATGCGGCTGGCGTGGCAGAGACACAGAATAAGAGGACGAAGCTATCACTATTTCAATAATAGGGACATTGTCACTAATATTTCAATAATAGTGACAATTACAGCACGTTATAACGTGCTGTAATGTGCTGTTTGTGCACTGTTCAATTATAATGACCAATTCATTGTTAGTTTTGTTACCAAGTATTTTGTTGTTGTTATTTTATTACCGTGCACTGTAACGTTTTTCATTATAAGCTTACTTCTGATTTCCCTCTAACCCCCCTTACTCAATGCTTTAGTGTTTCTGAGGTATTTTCCAATAAATGAGCTGCATTTAGAGGTGTCCTCACAAAACAGATACAGTTGGACGGCTGGTTGGCTAGACGCCTACTTCTTCAATGAATAAATGATGCCGTAATGCAAGTCACTTGATCAATTCAAAAGACAGCACAATAACGACGATATAGGCATGGCGACAGTCAGTCGTGAATAAAACATACGTGTCAATTCGTTCGACGTAGGTATGAGCCCCAGATTTTTACCAGCACGGCTTAGAAGCAATATTTTTCTGTAATAACCAGAAAATTACAAATACGATTGTATGCTTCAGTCAGCTTAGACAGAATACTATTAAGTAAAAAGCCGCCGATGTTCATCTTACGTCAGCTTGTGGCATTGACGGTGTCGGCATGCAGCTGCTGATCCAAACCGGAGGCTGACGCAGTGCACCTATCTACAGTTGGCCCGCAGTTCACGCTTACAATAAACTTGAGCTCATTGTTAAAAAAATATCAACAGTGCAGAGAAAAACCTGAATGCACCTACACCTACCGATGGCGCCTTCTCGCAACTACGGTTGACTAGAAAGAAAAGCATGCATACATATACATCACTTCAGCCACATGACCTGGCTAGTGAAACATCCAAAATAGTAAGAAAATATAATATACACACGGGGCTAAAAAAACACGTGCCTCAGGATCAGACACTTGGAGTGCTGATGAGATATGAAAATTTGCTGTCTGTTAGTGTGCCGGAGAGTGCGATTACGCATTTAATATAAGGGCATCAAAAGCTACACACAAGTTCACAGATTACAAATGCAATATGTTCCCCCTTCTACGCAGCAAGGACATTCACATATAGAACCCAGCAAAATTGTACCGCCGCTTCAGAACTGATGGACAAAAACGGTTAACGTCTGATTATGTAGCATGTACAGTCATCAGCAAGCTTAACTAAAACGCTCCGCAGCATGTCCTGAAACAGTTTGATTGAAGCTAGTGCAGCACAGTTTTGTGTTCTGTTGCCGAGATGTTATACCCATGCATGCCGACATACTATATGTAACCATACCGAGGTATTATCTCGGCAAAAGCGCTTCGCCGCTGGCATCCAAACTAGTCCAGGTCACGCTTGTGGAGACTGTACCTAATAGCGAACCAAACTCTTTTTTTTTGGCATTCCCTTTCGTCCTCACTCATCCCTACATCCCAGCGAATGTCTTGACCTTTTTTAGGCAGTCTTGACTGCTCCACAGTGACATCGTAACCACGTCCAAGGTCTTCCAGTGAGTACAGCCGACATCACCGCTGCAGGACATAGGTTTATATATTGTGACAACGGCAACAAGGACTAACCCCCGCATTCTAGAACGTCCCTTCACTCGGTACTGTACTTCGACTCGAGAATTTTGATGTCAGATCCACATCTTGGCAAAAAAAATGTATTGCGTACGCAAGGTGGCGTTCGCGTGATCTCCGGAATCACTTTGTGTTAACCGCTGACGCTGAGAGGTGGCGCTGTGCTCAGCTCGGTTAAGCAAAGAGTGAAGTTCCTGTCACGACTGGTTTCAGAATACGGGGGTAAGTTGTTGGAATATGAAGTTTTATTTTTTTATTGAAAGAGCGTACATGCCTGCTAGAAGCTGTGCATACACCATCCCGGTTGCGTGCAGCACAAAGCACGCCAAGGCGGCGGTCGCAGGCAAGTGCATGAAAGTGCCAGCGGCCAACGTTGACCGGTGCCGTCGCCGCCGCCAGCTCGTACAGCCTTCCCACTGGAAGTCGCAGCTGCAGGCTTCACTGCCCATTTTTTTCATCGAAAGCAGCGAAAGGCCTGCGTTTAACACATACCATTTTGAATGGCGTACGGGCGAGAAAAGGCATTTTCCTGCAATACGTGGTATGAAAACGTGCGTTCATAATTATTTGATATTGCGCCCACGGCAAGGATTTTTCCATAGCCTCTTAAAGACTGCTTTGCTTTGAATACCCTAAACACAATCAGTTATCTTTTACTTGACATTCGTCCATGGCCTAACTGCACACAATGAGAAAGGTGTCGTCGCACGCAAGCATTCGCTTCGGGATGGACGTATACGAGTGAGTAACAGTTTGCGCTCTATACAAATAATAAACAAGACAGGTGTGACGCTCCTGGCTGCGTTCGGCAATTTCGGCTAATTTTGTATGCAGCAATGAGCCACAATGTGAACAAAGGGGCATTGCTCTCTTCGCTGAAAATAGTCTGCATATAGTAAGCGGACAAACAAGCCGCGCATACTATATGCTCATAAATGCGATTGCGAGAACTCAGCACGCCTCCAGCAACTGTTGGCATAGTTTAATATATCTTAATGCAATATTAGCAGAATAAGATCTGCGGCATTCTATTACTCTTGACTGAGTTACAAATCTCACTTGCAGTCTTTTTGAGAGGGGGCGGGGAGAGGTGGGGGCTTGTATTAAACACGATAGCTAAGCGCGACACACGTTGACACCTAAAGTTAACTAATCCACCCATATTTAGTGCAGTCAACGAGTAGGAAACCACATGAGTGGAAGGAAAACAAACTTATGACAACAGCGATTGCAACGTTAAAGAATGTGGCTCTGATTATTCATCACTAGTAATTAATTGAAGATTGGAATGTGAAGCCGCTTAGAGGTTCTGAATACCATCTGGTACTGGTACAATAAGAGAAGCATCAACAGAAGATAGTTTGAGGTAAGCATGCATTTAACCAGCCATTCTAAGAAACTTTCACATTATCAACTTTCCCAGTGGGCTATAGGGTATCTTTGTCTGCTTACGTTCATCATGCAAAGCCAGCTTCAGAACTCTACAGACCAGTGCATCTGAGAAAGCAACGCAGTTAGAAACCACTCCCGCGATTGTACAATTGCAGCAGTAGTTAACAATGATCACGAAACGTAGCCTCGATGTGCGTACGTGCCTACCAAGCAAATACCAGAAAGCGGGGAGTCCGTACCTCTGGACGTCGCCCACAGCGCCGTGAGCCTCCCTCACGCCGACCTTTTATTACTAATGCAAAACACGTGTTGCCAATATCCAAGTAATATCGTCTCGAAACAGACACTCCGACTTATCTTAACCCTTCGCATGCCTCTTTGCCCGGTGATGTCAGCACACGTGTGGCTGCCCGAGATCTCCCTCACCGGTAACCATAAGAACTATCTAATCTCAATGAGGAAACCACAAACGAATAACTTCTGGGATATCGAGACGTTTTCAATAGCTGCAAGCGAGAATGTCTTAGGTCCTCTCTATGGCACCACACATTGACCCGAGAGGATTCAACCGCATGGCGTCGACTACAGCTGAACACATTGCACAGCCTCTACGGCATTTACATCCTTCATCCGCTATTCCTACACCGATAGGTGGCCTCGCTGGGGAGCAATTTCATGCTTTTATCACGTAGCGTTGCAATGGGAGCGTCCGCTGGCCGGGTCCTTCCCCATTCGCTCTCCTCTTCTAACGCTGCGGCATTAGAATGACGAGCTGTGTGGCGGAAGCTTGGGCGACCAGTGGGCGCCCGCTCGTCTCTCACGGGACGTGGTAGCAGCTTCTGGGGCTCTGGACTAAAGACCCAACCTGACATATTTACGAAGAGAACATCAAAAAGTCTGTTTCTGTCTCGTCTAAATATATTGAAAATCCGAGCAGCTTGTGATCATTGCCAGTAAAACCAAACTAATGTTTTTCGTGTATAAGTACAGGAAGAAAATACAACTTGCAGGCTGTACGAATACTTAGGCTCAATTCCTTCTCTGCACTGCTACATTGTCCATAGACTTTTTGCACCGACTGCAATTATACCACAGCTGCAGGGAATAGAATCAACATCTAAAACTATCTATTATACAGCCCAAGTTTTCTTCCCGTGGCTGCAAACGATATAGGTCTTTACGAAAATTCTCAACACACGATAATGATAAAGCAAGTACGTGCGCCATGAGAAGCTGCATCATGTACCTTGAACTCAAGTGGGAGTGTATTTAGCATTTTGCCTCATCTGAATACCATCACCATCTTCATGCATACCATTTTTCACGTGGGCTCTGCTGATTGTGCTTTTTGGCCTTTACCACGTCTCTCGGGCTCAGTGAAAAATTGTCCTAACTGCAACGCCACAAGAAGAATAACTTGTATGACAGAAACCAACGTTGTGGTTCTAAAAGTAATAGTACCGGCATTTAAAGCACGTTTTTGTTTCGAGGACAACAAAGCGCAGTTCGAAAGCTTTAAACGACAATGTTATCATTCGATAGCCACTTGAAAGACCACATGCAAAAAAGAATAGAACTCTTTGTAAAATATTTCTTAAGCAAATACCCAAACTGTAGCCTGTTCAACGGACAATTCGAGTGACGTTCAGTATACATCATTCTGCTCACTTTTTAATACGATGTCGAGCACTAAAGAAAGACTCAAGAGTGCCAGTAAGCTGCGCACTAAAAAAAAAGAGATGTGATGAACGCGTACAGAGGTGAGAGCTGCCAGTGTGACTTCCTGTGTAGCCATTTAATTCCCATTGTGTTCGCATCTTCAACTAGGCTTTGTTCAGCCTGAGCACCTCCTTCCGGGCATTAGGTTTTTGAGGAGCCTTTTAAACAGAACAGTGAGGTGGAAAAGCACTGTTTTTATCTTACGCTGCTTATTCGGGGTCATTCTATCTCGATTGAGTTCATCAACGCGCATGTATGTCATGTGTAGTGCGCATGTATGTGTAGTGCGCATGTATGTCAACATTATGACATAATTCAGTACAGTAAGTTATTCTGAATAACATGCTTCATTTCTGCACTATAAAAATTATCATTTTCCTATAGGTGGTGATTCATAGTAAATATTGTCTATAATTTTCGTCATTTCTGCCTTGGCACTATGGGAAAAGGGGTGAGCAATGGTCACTGTTTTTGCTATTTTAATTAACCCTTAGTGAAACCATGACCGTTTAGTGGCCTTTGGCTCTAGCCTACGTGAAATAATCGGGAAAACATAGGAAGAAGGCCCTACTAAATAGATAGAAGTACTTAAGAACCTACCTCATAAATCGAATCAAAGAACGGTATACAGAAAGAGGACGAATGGCTCAGTCGCCATATTTCTGTGTACCACCTATATTACAAACCAAATTGCACCCAAATCTATGCGTTCCTTTTTTATTTTCCGTCAACAAGCAGGGCAAATGAACGGCGACGCATTCATTGCACCGCTCTCTGAATACGAGCTTTAAAATCAGCCCCTACATGGCTTTATACAATCATGTTCAAGAGAGATATCTTAATGCAATTCATTTCTATTACGTCTTCGCAAGAATCACCAACGGCACTGATATATTCCTATTTTTATATAAAAAAACTATTGCCTATGCTAAGTGGTATTAACAATACACATGTACATAGCTGCACGATGACATGGAACACAGGTAAAACTAGCTTACGTTATTTTATAAGCAGATTTGGTAACGGTCTAGTCATCTATATTTTCGGAAAACAAAAGAAGCTCCCTTCTCACACTGAAACGAATGACCGAAAAGCCGTTCGTTTCATCGTTGGAGCGAACCTGCAGAGTGCGGTTTGTTGTCCACTGAATCACAGATCACCTGGCAGTGTCTGGGAACCCGCTGAAAGTTGCTCCTTTTTGGTTTTTTTTTCTCGAAGCCGTCTGCAGAGGCGGAAGTAATGCCCGTGCATCGCAGGACGCAGGTGACGAAAGGCTGCAAAGAAGATGCTACGAGCCACAACCTTGGCTATTTTGTCAATTCATCGCGCGATACGTACTAACACCATCGAGGTATATGTCGGGTTCTCGCTAACCCGCGTGTTGGCGTGCTTACCAGTTGGGCCGTCGATGAGCCGCGGCTTCTCTCGGGGTAAAGGGCCGTCGTCCTCGACTGGCTGTCAGCGTCGGGCCCAGTAGCGAGGACGAGGCGACGTCAACGAATCGCGCACTCGAGAGCGCGCGGATTTGACCCCCGTGGCCTGACCTCGGGCCGGCGACGCGGCTGAGGCGACGACATGGGCCTGCCTCGTTCTGCGAGAGACTTCTTTCGCCCCCGATCTCAATCGCAGTCTGCCCGTTTCTCTTCGTTGCCCACGCTCTCGTGTGTGTGTGTGGATAGCTCGTTTCAAGCCTTTCTCCTTTCTTCCGCCTCTCAGTCCTCTGTTCGCGATTACCAGTTGCGTACTTTATACTTTCCATGCTCATCGTTCATCTATTGCCACTTTAAACGCTGCGTCGCCTTCCTCTTCTTCGTCGAGGGCTTGTTTATATTGATGGCCACAGTCTCTCGCCTACCCGGCATGCACGGCGTGCAAGCAAGAGATGGCCGGGACTCGCGTGAGGACTTTCGAAGAGACCTTCAACCGAAGTGGAGCACAATAGCATTCGTGCCAGCCGCTGGTTCCTATCTTGGCGGGTGTCCTTTCACGTACAAATGACGCGGCTTAGTTTCAGTGACGAACTTCTTTTAAATGCAAGTTCGCCGCTCCATGTTTGATCTACGTGTCACGCAGCAAATCGCTGCGCTCTCAACTGCATTCGGCGATTATAAGAACACGGAGTTGGCCCCAATTTATTTTACTGTACCCGAAGTCCACAATAACCATCTGTTTCTACCGTCTGTATTCATTAAAATTCAGCGGCTGTTTACTGAACTCGGGGCCTCATGTTATAATTATCATTGACGCAACATGGCAGCAGTGTTCTGACTAGCATTTCGTGGGCGAATAAATTGTGGCAGATTTCCAACACTGCGGCAACCGGTTTCACAGGAAGCAGTCAGTGAGTAGCTATCTTTTGCAGTGAAAGCTCTTATGAGATCAAAACACAGGTCACGCGCGGGGACGTAGTTGTCCGCCACCGCCGGTGTCCGTAACCAGTATTGAACGAAAATAAACTCGGTAAATAAAAAACACAAATGATACCCGGGTCCACTGCGTGACTGCCCAGTATTCTGCCACGTAGCCACGCCAGTGCTTAGAACTCAATAAATAAAAAAAACACCAAAGACACAGTGGGATTCGAAGCCGGGTCCATTGCTTGCAAGCCCAGTATTCTACCACTGAACGATGCCAGTGCTTAGAATTCATTTCTAGACTAGCCTTAGGCAGGCTCGATGACGGAAAAGGAATAGCGTTAATATGAGAATTAAAACGTTTTAGAACATCAAAGACACAGCCAGGCGTCACACAATGGGAATTGCGTAACGACTAGGTCGTCCAATGCTCAAACAGATGAGAAAACTTGTTCTCGATCACCCATTACCTGTGGTGCACACCCATTTCTGGCATATATGTTCATCGTCGTCAACCACTGCAAAAAAAAAGTTGCACAAAAATTTTAACAAATGTGTAGCGGATACCACGCTTCTCAGAAGAATGACGAAGAATAACATAGCAAATGCTGCTGTACTACTCATAAATTATGATTATTAATGTCTTAGTGGGTACCCAGCAAGTGTGTTTGCAGCAGTTACCCAATGAGTAGTTAGAAAAGGCTCCGAAAGGCTGCTCTTCTAGCTTTCGCGGTGACGGTGCTGTGCCTTCCGCACAGGCCTGATGTTTTTTAATGTTTTTTTTTCTTTTTTACCTGGCCACAGGGGCACAAAGGGTGCCACACCGGGCCCCTGCCTCCATCAGAAATGTTTTTTTTTCGCCATCACATACAGAGCGAAAAATGAACATTTCAAAATGATGTCCACCTTCTCCCCCCCCCCCCCCCAAATAAAATTGCCTACCTACGTTCATGGCACAAGGACGTCATCAATACTGGTGACTAAAGTATACTTTATTGTAGGACATAAAGTCCTCATCACCAAACTTCACCAAATAATGTTCTGAAAATGAAATGCAGGCTTCGAAAATTGATTGATTGATATGTGGATTTGAACGTCTCGAAACCAACATATGAATATGAGAGATGCCGTAGTGGAGGGCTCCGGAAATCACGACCACCTGAAGTTCTTTTGACGTGCACCCAAATCTGAGGACACGGGCCTACAGCATTTTCGCCTCCATTGAAAATGCAGCCGCCGCCGCCGCGGTACGATCCCGCGACCTGCGGATCAGCAGCCGAGTACCTGAGCCACTAGATCACCGCGGGGGGGGGGGGGGGGGGGGGGGCTTCGAACATTAAATAAAAATATTGTACATCTTGCATTGAGGCTAGTTGGCTCATGGCTTCTAAAGGGTGAAAACGTCATTGCAAACTAGGACGAATCACAAAGAATAGAAGAGACAAGCACTGGCGCTGACTAACTGATTTATTCTCCCTTTCGCAACAGCGCATATAAATGTCGCAACAACAAAACCTTGAGACGACTGAAAATAGCGCTAAGAAACGAGGACACAAGAAGAGGACACACAGCACAGGCGCTAACATCCAACATAATGTTTATTACCACCGCACGCTCGCCTATATCACAAAAAAATATCACATGACATGAAAGATGCGCACAAAAAATTAATTTCTTAGAAAATACAATTCTTTATCACTAAGCGTAAGAGAGGGAGTGCTGACGCACTTAGACCCCAGTGAAGCGATAGCCTTAGCCTCAATAATCTCTCTAGTAAGCTTATCAAACATTCTCTTGATAACTGTGCATGCATTGAATATCGGCGCGCAGCCGCAGGATTTACAATGTATGACCAACCAACTCCCCTGGCCGTTTTTCACATTATTACAATGTTCTCTTAATCGATCATTAAGGCAACGGCCCGTCTGTCCAATGTACTCTTTACCACAAGAAAGCGGGATACGATAAACAACGCATATGATGCAGGGAACATAAACAGTTCGATGCTTCTTACTACACCCTTTGGGTTTTTCGTCACGGTTATGAAGGCCACAAAGGCTGACCAACTTCTTGGGAGCCGAAAAGACAACCCTAACTTCAGAGCGCTTAGCTAATTTCTTTAGGTTGTGCGATATCTTATGAAAGTATGGTATGACGACTAGGTGCTTCGGTTTCTCGGCATCACGACTCGCTGTACATCCTGGGTTGCGAAGCGTACGAAGCAAGCCTTCTGCAACTGAAGTTTGGACGTGCATAGGATAACCTGCTTTCAACAAACGGTCTGACTGATTATGAAAACTATTGGCAATTTCGTGCTCACAAGATTTGCTTAAAGCATGACGAAAACAATGACTGATGATGCCTCTTTTCACTAGTTTAGAGTGAGCTGATTGGTAAGGAAGGACCGGTTTGTTCGTACGTGGTTGGTACGCCCAACATATGCGGTTAGGATGAAAGGTGAAGAGGACATCGAGGAATTTTATGGCATTGCTCTCAGGCAGTTCGTGTGTGAGAGTCAAGGGTTTAAAACACTCAGAAAAATGTGAAATTATTTTTGCCAAACCTGCCTCGTCCACTACCGTGTCATTAGTTAATAAAATAAGATAGTCATCGACATACCGGAACACTTTTTTTATCTTCAAATTATCAAGATGTAGGTAAATCGATCTGTCCATTCTACTTAAAAATATGTCGCTTAAAATGGGCGCAATGCAAGACCCGATACAGATTCCGTCATTTTGAATAAAAGGCTTGTTATCCCATGAAATGTAGGTCGTCTTGAGATAAAATGATAAAAGTTCTAAAAACCGACTTACAGGAACACCACACTCGGTTTGAAATCTAACAGAGCCAAACAAATCTATGCACTCTTCAACCGCAGGAAGCAACTGATCATGGGGAATAGAATAATACAAATCAGTCACGTCGACTGAAAAACCATAAACATGCTCATCAACACAAGTTTTCACATAATCTATGACTTGATCAGAACTTTTTACAATGAAAGGATCATCAACGTCAAGCCGGTTCAACTGTTCTTGCAAAAAAGTAGCAATCGATTTCTGCCAAGTATCACATTCTGAGACAATTACCCTAAAAGGCATATTGCTCTTGTGAGTCTTTGCATTAAAAAACACTTTTAAAAAGTCATGCTTACTATTTGTGATGCCACCGACAACTCGAGGGAGGTCAAGGTCTTTGCATAGCTTTTTCGCTTCCGATTTAACTTTTTCAATGCGGACGTCCTCGCGAGAGGAGAAAACAGAGCTTACAGCAGTGTGAGCCTTAGAACCAAACAGTCCCAGAGTCAGGATAGCGAAGCCTCCTTCCTTATCAGCGGGAAGGACGGTAAGAGAGTGCTCCTTGAGAAAAGCCTCGACTCTCCTGAGAGGAATTTTGGATCCAGCTGGTCTGTAGCGCGAAACGGTGCCCGAACAAGAGCAACCACACTCCGTCTCAGAAGGCGTCGACACCGTTTCGCGCTACAGACCAGCTGGATCCAAAATTCCTCTCAGGAGAGTCGAGGCTTTTCTCAAGGACCCTTGACTCTCACACACGAACTGCCTGAGAGCAATGCCATAAAATTCCTCGATGTCCTCTTCACCTTTCATCCTAACCGCATATGTTGGGCGTACCAACCACGTACGAACAAACCGGTCCTTCCTTACCAATCAGCTCACTCTAAACTAGTGAAAAGAGGCATCATCAGTCATTGTTTTCGTCATGCTTTAAGCAAATCTTGTGAGCACGAAATTGCCAATAGTTTTCATAATCAGTCAGACCGTTTGTTGAAAGCAGGTTATCCTATGCACGTCCAAACTTCAGTTGCAGAAGGCTTGCTTCGTACGCTTCGCAACCCAGGATGTACAGCGAGTCGTGATGCCGAGAAACCGAAGCACCTAGTCGCCATACCATACTTTCATAAGATATCGCACAACCTAAAGAAATTAGCTAAGCGCTCTGAAGTTAGGGTTGTCTTTTCGGCTCCCAAGAAGTTGGTCAGCCTTTGTGGCCTTCATAACCGTGACGAAAAACCCAAAGGGTGTAGTAAGAAGCATCGAACTGTTTATGTTCCCTGCATCATATGCGTTGTTTATCGTATCCCGCTTTCTTGTGGTAAAGAGTACATTGGACAGACGGGCCGTTGCCTTAATGATCGATTAAGAGAACATTGTAATAATGTGAAAAACGGCCAGGGGAGTTGGTTGGCCATTGTAAATCCTGCGGCTGCGCGCCGATATTCAATGCATGCACAGTTATCAAGAGAATGTTTGATAAGCTTACTAGAGAGATTATTGAGGCTGAGGCTATCGCTTCACTGGGGTCTAAGTGCGTCAGCACTCCCTCTCTTACGCTTAGTGATAAAGAATTGTATTTTCTAAGAAATTAATTTTTTGTGCGCATCTTTCATGTCATGTGCTATTTTTTTGTGATATAGGCGAGCGTGCGGTGGTAATAAACATTATGTTGGAAGTTAGCGCCTGTGCTGTGTGTCCTCTTCTTGTGTCCTCGTTTCTTAGCGCTATTTTCAGTCGTCACAATGCACCAACAAGCCCAAATTTCGACAGTGTTGAACAAAACCTTGCATGCGCACACGTAGTGAGACGTACTACATACGTATTAACAAATTTCGAACGAAGGTGCTCACGCATGAATTAATTTTGAGAGGGCTACAAAGATATAGAGATATCACTGATGCAATTCACTCGATTTTTATTTATGTGGTACGCTTCCAAGGTGAGCCGCGCCTGTTCATTCATGCTTATGCTGAGAATGTTGATTCTCGGCAGGATTATGTTGAACAGTACAGACGGGTAGTCAATACAAGGCTAGCATGATAGTCTTTACCGATGAAGGATGGTTATATTACTCAGGCTGGCTTTTTTTTCTTGTACTACCGATGAGGAGCAAGTATATGAATTAATTTTAATGTGTTTTAAAGTTATTAGGTAAACTTACAAGTAATTTAGTTCACATAGCTGTAGCGCCCACGAGATCTCAACATAATTATTTTTTTTTTAGTTTACAACTCACACATTCCAGCAAGAAGATCACGATAAGTGGTTGGGAAGCCTTCAGGTAGATATGTTCTTAAAACTGCTTCTATAACCAAAAGAGAGAGATATGCAAAAAATAGAAGGTTCAGTTGATAACCAGAAAAGAGCCTGATATTAAAACCAACACTGAGGGAATCCAGTTCAAGATAAGAAGCAGCGTGAGGTGAAAAGAGTGAACATGCGCTTATGCACGGACATCAACGTGCAGTCCAAGAGACTATAGCGCGGTCCGGTCGCATTCAAAAAATAATAAGAGAACTGTAGCTGCCCTATGAGGCCGTTACCGAAGCGGTCGATGTTCTAGTGCCGCTTGCATGCTCAGTGGGTTATCATTCTTTGTTATAATAGCTGTACTCGACATCAGTATTATGTGTATGGTATTCAGGTGGGAACTATGATGGTGCTTCTATGAATATGTGGAATTAAATAATATTTAGTGGCATTTGAAACATTGTTAGAAGACAAAAACAAAACAAAAAATCAAACAAAAACAAAAAACAAAATTCAGATTTGATTGCATCGAAACCTCTAAGAGCTTCTTCTCGTTCTCTGGCTGCCGACCTGCCAGATAGTACAGTTGAAAGAAAACAAATGCAATATGCCAGAAATAGCTGCCAACTTTGACACACTTTCTTAAAATTCATTATTTATACTATCCCCGCCAAATGTATGAAACCGTTATACAGGCTCCCTAGTTATACTCGTTTGGGTTTTCTCGTGGCCCCGCCGCGGTGGTCTAGTGGCTAAGGTACTCGGCTGCTGACCCGCAGGTTGCGGGATCGAATCCCGGCTGCGGCGGCTGCATTTCCGATGGAGGCGGAAATGTTGTAGGCCCGTGTGCTCAGATTTGGGTGCACGTTAAAGAACACCAGGTGGTCAAAATTTCCGGAGCCCTCCACTACGGCGTCTCTCATAATCATACGGTGGTTTCGGGACGTTAAACCCTACAAATCAATGGGTTTTCTCGTGCATATACTAAATCATATGGGTGAAGCTTGAAACAACATACAAATCACGTATACATCTACACTTCTGCCTGTCGTTTACTTGTTTGCTGGCTCTATGTTTTCTTCACATTTGTGGCATCTTCACCACAATGCACAGTCTCCCTTCGGCACAAGGCACTTTCATGACCGTGCGAGTCAGATTGTGCGTGTAGCTTCACCCTCCACATATCATTCCATCGAAACTTTCACATGCTGATGTTTATGGAAGGACAATTATTGAAGCACTGCAAGCCCTTAATGACAATCTCACTCGAGCATTTTCTTCCGGGCGAAAATACCATTATCGGTGATGCACATGAGACTATATACCCTGAACACCATCTGAGCCAGTGACCCTTTAAATGACGCCGACGCCGCCGACATGATCTCTTCGCGCCACAGTCCGTCAAGACTCACACGCGGGCGCCCGTATTCTCTTCGACAGAGGTGTTCCAACAGGCACTACGCATGTGCATGCTATCTCCGACGACGTGGTGGGTGGAACGGGCTCTGCAGTCAGGCCCGGGCAAAATCCCGTGACGACGCCTCAAAGATGGTCCAACCAAGAACCGTACTGCAAGCCTAATGGTGCCATCGAAATTTCCCTCTTTTTTTTCGATAACTTGAACCATGCGACAGGCGCAGCACCAGACCGCATGACGTCTACGTAGACTACCTGTGTGGTAACGTATCAAAATGCGGAAGATGTACTACAGGGCTGCTCAGACATATATGTATTTCTATGGCACCGTACCTTGGGAACTTGTGACTCCCCCCCCCCCCCCCCCCCCCCCAGTAAATATTTTTTATCGACAATCGTACACAAACTTACGTGCATGTTTAGATATATCACATAAAGGTTGAAAATTTAGTGATTTAACTTATGTATCTGGCTCGCACGTGTCATCGTCTCCTTTCTTGTGGTCGTCGGTTTCATTTTGCTCTAATATGCCTCCCAGCCAGTTATGCACTACTAACTAGCCAAGCAATTATCTCGTTTCGCTCACGTATATGGCTGCGTATGTTGCTTACATTACCATCCTAAATAATAATTACCCTTGACAGAGTCATAACAATGCGCAAAAAGGGTCGTGGATCTTTCACAACTTCTGAGGGTGGTCTGCGTCTTATTGTGCACCTTGCCCAGATAGCCACTCCTTCACATATCATCTGCTCTACGCTTCTTCAAGCCCAACATTATCGAACTGTTGAATTATCTCCTCTCTCAGTATATATATATATATATATATATATATATATATATATATATATATATATATATATATATATATATATATGTGTGTGTGTGTGTGTGTGTGTGTGTGTGTGTGTGTGTGTGTGTGTGTGTGTGTGTGTGTGTGTGTGTGTGTGTGTGTGTGTGTGTGCGTGCGCGTGCGTGTGCGTGCGCGTGCGCGTGTGTGTGTGTGTGTGTGTGTGTGTGTGTGTGTGTGTGTGTGTGTGTGTGTGTGTGTGTGTGTGTGTGTGTGTGTGTGTGTGTGTGTGTGTGTGTGTGTACACGCGTGTACGCATTTGTGCCATTGTTTGCGGATATAGGCAGGGATTGTTTTTCTATGTACAAGTAAATAAAAAATACTCGAAAAGGGGAATTTTAATGTGTCGGCGTTGGAGTTCTTCGACGCAGTACGGAACATTGCGTCACTTGAAGGGGCCCTGCTACACTTTATGAGCATTGTCAGAAAACTCTGCTGATCGGTAGCAGAGGTAACCGAAAACACGCGAGCCACATATTATAGTGCTGCACGTGGCCTGGAATTCACAATAAAAGATCAAAGTCAGCTAAAATTGCTTTCTCTTCTCTCGACAAATGACGAAAAACGCTCAAAAAACACTCGTGAATGGCCATCTATGAGCCATTATCCGATTTTACCATGCCGTGCTCGGTCGTTACAAAGATCACGACTTGTGCACGCGTGTGCGTGCGATCGCACTGAAAATGGCACGTACTCGAACAAAAAAAAAAGGAAAACGTGCTGAATGTCATGAGGCGCTCGTGATGTATTTTCGTTACCCATACCATTCCCATCTTCCTGCTTAGCTTCCAGCACTGTCGTCGGGACAAGAAAGATGGAATGCGATTGCAGTGTACACCAAATTTTTGTAACTGCGCTAGGAGGAGAATCCCCAAAATATTTGCGGCGTTGAATTCGTGGGCAATAAAATCTTTTAGATTCACTATCCCATGGTGTTTAGAAAAGGTGTTTCTTGGCCCCTTCAAGGCTGCATGCGCGCGTGTTCGCGATGCGCATACAGTTGGAGGAAAGACGAACAGCTTGATTGAAGTGAACAGCTGTTCTTGTTAAAATGTTGCTGTGAAAAATCACATAGGGTTTGTTTAGATTGTATGTAGCTTATGGTACTGCTTATCAAGCTGTTTATGGCTTGGCGTTCTACTCGACCTTCGGGCGCAAGTCTAAGCGACTGATTCAAATTTTTACGCTTTGTCAGTCTGTGACTATCCAAACGCCGTAACCTCCATGTAAATGACACATGATAGATGAAGATGTATTCGCAATTTTTTGTTGACAAACCTCACAAGGGTAAAATGCTTGGCCGATGTGTTGTGTTTAACTCTTCGTCCAACAAAATGCAGTCTTTCTGGGTAAGAAAGCGCGTAACCATGAATTTCTTGAAACCTAATAAAGCACGTAATGATCGGGGGGGTGGGGGGGGGGGGGTATTACAGTGTCTATCTCCTCGATTAAGTCAGTGTATGGAGCAGACTTTGCACTCCTCCCCTTTTTAGGTGACTAGAGGACGCCCCCCTCTGTGCGCACGCCTAGGAATTTAATACATGGTGGTCATGATATATAGGTTGAAATTAAAGTTGATCTGTTTTTTTTTTTTACACAAGGTACAAAAAACTCGGCAGAACCCACGTACCCTGGGAGTCGGCGTAATGCAAAGCATGCGGGTAGAAGGTGACTGTGTTGTAATTAGCGAAATGCTACAAATTGACTCTAAACAAGCGTACGCACAGAAAAATGTTCAGCAGTCGCAAATGTTTCAAATAACCAGTTGCTTGCATTCGCGTAGCGATACCAACAGCAACATTAGATTTAGCAACAACAGAAGCGGTAAGCTGATGAGTGGTCGTGCTCGTGATGGTAGCCCTGGGCACTAATACATTAATCAACCTCAGTGGGTGGCGCTTAACTTCAATTAAAGGTAACCCATCATGACGGATGCATGATAGTACATAAGTGAAGTTGATAAAATTGGATAGTCAGCGTTGTAAATGCAATTAACGTTTCACCAACATTATATGTCTGAATAGTGTATTTATTCAAAACAGTATTGAGACTTCGCGTGGCTTTGTGGCAAAATACTTCATTGCCACGTATAATGCTCGGGTTTAAGTCTGGCTGTGGCCCTGAAATTTATTCCTTGCATTCATTTGGTCAACGCTGAAAATATGAGGTTTGTTTTAACGATCTGACATAAAACTGCCAATGTCTGATTCCGGGGCCCACAAAGTGTCAACCACCTGTGACACATACCCACATACCTGCGGAACATACCCACCCTCGGGTATGCGCATATTTTTCAAACCGTCTTACCCTTCACCACTAATATTGAGTTTACCCCAAGTTAGGGAGGTGATCACAAGAGCACACAGACGTAGTTGGATGGATGGATAGATAGATAGATAGATAGATAGATAGATAGATAGATAGATAGATAGATAGATAGATAGATAGATAGATAGATAGATAGATAGATAGATAGATAGATAGATAGATAGATAGATAGATAGATAGATAGATAGATAGATAGATAGATAGATAGATAGATAGATAGATAGATAGATAGATAGATAGATAGATAGATAGATAGATAGATAGATAGATAGATAGATAGATAGATAGATAGATAGATAGATAGATAGATAGATAGATAGATAGATAGATAGATAGATAGATAGATAGATAGATAGATAGATAGATAGATAGATAGATAGATAGATAGATAGATAGATAGATAGATAGATAGATAGATAGATAGATAGATAGATAGATAGATAGATAGATAGATAGATAGATAGATAGATAGATAGATAGATAGATAGATAGATAGATAGATAGATAGATAGATGGATGGATGGATGGATGGATGGATGGATGGATGGATGGATGGATGGATGGATGGATGGATGGATGGATGGATGGATGGATGGATGGATGGATGGATGGATGGATGGATGGATGGATGGATGGATGGATGGATGGATGGATGGATGGATGGATGGATGGATGGATGGATGGATGGATGGATGGATGGATGGATGGATGGATGGATGGATGGATGGATGGATGGATGGATGGATGGATGGATGGATGGATGGATGGATGGATGGATGGATGGATGGATGGATGGATGGATGGATGGATGGATGGATGGATGGATGGATGGATGGATGGATGGATGGATGGATGGATGGATGGATGGATGGATGGATGGATGGATGGATGGATGGATGGATGGATGGATGGATGGATGGATGGATGGATGGATGGATGGATGGATGGATGGATGGATGGATGGATGGATGGATGGATGGATGGATGGATGGATGGATGGATGGATGGATGGATGGATGGATGGATGGATGGATGGATGGATGGATGGATGGATGGATGGATGGATGGATGGATGGATGGATGGATGGATGGATGGATGGATGGATGGATGGATGGATGGATGGATGGATGGATGGATGGATGGATGGATGGATGGATGGATGGATGGATGGATGGATGGATGGATGGATGGATGGATGGATGGATGGATGGATGGATGGATGGATGGATGGATGGATGGATGGATGGATGGATGGATGGATGGATGGATGGATGGATGGATGGATGGATGGATGGATGGATGGATGGATGGATGGATGGATGGATGGATGGATGGATGGATGGATGGATGGATGGATGGATGGATGGATGGATGGATGGATGGATGGATGGATGGATGGATGGATGGATGGATGGATGGATGGATGGATGGATGGATGGATGGATGGATGGATGGATGGATGGATGGATGGATGGATGGATGGATGGATGGATGGATGGATGGATGGATGGATGGATGGATGGATGGATGGATGGATGGATGGATGGATGGATGGATGTTTTCTTCACATTTGTGGCATCTTCACCACAATGCACAGTCTCCCTTCGGCACAAGGCACTTTCATGACCGTGCGAGTCAGATTGTGCGTGTAGCTTCACCCTCCACATATCATTCCATCGAAACTTTCACATGCTGATGTTTATGGAAGGACAATTATTGAAGCACTGCAAGCCCTTAATGACAATCTCACTCGAGCATTTTCTTCCGGGCGAAAATACCATTATCGGTGATGCACATGAGACTATATACCCTGAACACCATCTGAGCCAGTGACCCTTTAAATGACGCCGACGCCGCCGACATGATCTCTTCGCGCCACAGTCCGTCAAGACTCACACGCGGGCGCCCGTATTCTCTTCGACAGAGGTGTTCCAACAGGCACTACGCATGTGCATGCTATCTCCGACGACGTGGTGGGTGGAACGGGCTCTGCAGTCAGGCCCGGGCAAAATCCCGTGACGACGCCTCAAAGATGGTCCAACCAAGAACCGTACTGCAAGCCTAATGGTGCCATCGAAATTTCCCTCTTTTTTTTTCGATAACTTGAACCATGCGACAGGCGCAGCACCAGACCGCATGACGTCTACGTAGACTACCTGTGTGGTAACGTATCAAAATGCGGAAGATGTACTACAGGGCTGCTCAGACATATATGTATTTCTATGGCACCGTACCTTGGGAACTTGTGACTCCCCCCCCCCCCCCAGTAAATATTTTTTATCGACAATCGTACACAAACTTACGTGCATGTTTAGATATATCACATAAAGGTTGAAAATTTAGTGATTTAACTTATGTATCTGGCTCGCACGTGTCATCGTCTCCTTTCTTGTGGTCGTCGGTTTCATTTTGCTCTAATATGCCTCCCAGCCAGTTATGCACTACTAACTAGCCAAGCAATTATCTCGTTTCGCTCACGTATATGGCTGCGTATGTTGCTTACATTACCATCCTAAATAATAATTACCCTTGACAGAGTCATAACAATGCGCAAAAAGGGTCGTGGATCTTTCACAACTTCTGAGGGTGGTCTGCGTCTTATTGTGCACCTTGCCCAGATAGCCACTCCTTCACATATCATCTGCTCTACGCTTCTTCAAGCCCAACATTATCGAACTGTTGAATTATCTCCTCTCTCAGTATATATATATATATATATATATATATATATATATATATATATATATATATATATATATATATATATATATATATATATATATATATATATGTGTGTGTGTGTGTGTGTGTGTGTGTGTGTGTGTGTGCGTGCGCGTGTGTGTGTGTGTGTGTGTGTGTGTGTGTGTGTGTGTGTGTGTGTGTACACGCGTGTACGCATTTGTGCCATTGTTTGCGGATATAGGCAGGGATTGTTTTTCTATGTACAAGTAAATAAAAAATACTCGAAAAGGGGAATTTTAATGTGTCGGCGTTGGAGTTCTTCGACGCAGTACGGAACATTGCGTCACTTGAAGGGGCCCTGCTACACTTTATGAGCATTGTCAGAAAACTCTGCTGATCGGTAGCAGAGGTAACCGAAAACACGCGAGCCACATATTATAGTGCTGCACGTGGCCTGGAATTCACAATAAAAGATCAAAGTCAGCTAAAATTGCTTTCTCTTCTCTCGACAAATGACGAAAAACGCTCAAAAAACACTCGTGAATGGCCATCTATGAGCCATTATCCGATTTTACCATGCCGTGCTCGGTCGTTACAAAGATCACGACTTGTGCACGCGTGTGCGTGCGATCGCACTGAAAATGGCACGTACTCGAACAAAAAAAAAAAAGGAAAACGTGCTGAATGTCATGAGGCGCTCGTGATGTATTTTCGTTACCCATACCATTCCCATCTTCCTGCTTAGCTTCCAGCACTGTCGTCGGGACAAGAAAGATGGAATGCGATTGCAGTGTACACCAAATTTTTGTAACTGCGCTAGGAGGAGAATCCCCAAAATATTTGCGGCGTTGAATTCGTGGGCAATAAAATCTTTTAGATTCACTATCCCATGGTGTTTAGAAAAGGTGTTTCTTGGCCCCTTCAAGGCTGCATGCGCGCGTGTTCGCGATGCGCATACAGTTGGAGGAAAGACGAACAGCTTGATTGAAGTGAACAGCTGTTCTTGTTAAAATGTTGCTGTGAAAAATCACATAGGGTTTGTTTAGATTGTATGTAGCTTATGGTACTGCTTATCAAGCTGTTTATGGCTTGGCGTTCTACTCGACCTTCGGGCGCAAGTCTAAGCGACTGATTCGAATTTTTACGCTTTGTCAGTCTGTGACTATCCAAACGCCGTAACCGCCATGTAAATGACACATGATAGATGAAGATGTATTCGCAATTTTTTGTTGACAAAC